>NC_090786.1:18980000-19040000 GCF_040054535.1 Antennarius striatus | reverse complement strand
AATGACAACCCTCCTGTCTTCAGCCCATCCAGTTTCAGCGTTCGCCTCCCTGAGAACAGCCCAACTGGTGTGTGTGCCTGCGTGTGCGTGCATGCGTGCTTGCGTGTGTGTGTCTGTGTGTGTGTATGTTTGTGTGTTCAGGTTGGGAGGAATGTGACTGGCATTTATACATCGACTAGGTTACAGAGGTGTCACTTATAAAGTGATGACTTTAATTAGTATGACCACTTTTGTGTTTATTCACATATAGTTCCATTCCTACGTGAAGGTTAAAGGTTAATGGAATCTTTTTTTTAAATCTGATTCTTTTATGGTATCTCCCATTAGCTGGTTGAACTGTGTAAATTCTGTAAACTAAACAGAGAAATCACAGTGTCATTCCCCTACGTAGGTGTGCGTACTGCATTACTATATACCCATCTTCAGTGATTATGTGGTCCTTGATTGGTGGATCCTCCACCCCTGCAGTTTACCAAAGCCCAGTCACAAGCATATGAATCAGTGTTATACCAGTTTTAACTGGAGGAGACAGAGGAGGTCTCCTGCAAAGGCCTGCATCGATTCTGTTGCATGACATTCTTACACAGGAACATCCTGCTTAAACTGCCTTGTGAAGTACTACATCAGGAGGACAAGGTTCATCAAATTCCCTGTAGAGTTCCAGAGGACCAGGATGAGTCACTGCCCTCTGTGCCATTATACACAACACACAGAAGCTTAAACTCATTATCCGAATGTTGCAGCATCATGACAGGATATCATGTTAACTGATGTTCCACGTTGTTCTACACATCTAAAATGTGTAGAACACACACACACACACACACACACACACACACACACACACACACACACACACACACACACACACACACACACACACAAACACAGAAAACACACAATCCAGCTTCAGTGAGATTAATTTGAGTAAAGTCATCCTCCTCCTGAACCTGAGGTGTAGAAGTGCTATGAATGGCCGGGCAGGAGTGGGTCTCTGGGTGGATTCAGGTCATCTCCATCCATGCATCATTAGTGTGAGAACATTGTGTACTGACCCGCCCCTTAAATAGCAAAACCATTGCATATTTATTAAGATTAAGAACATTTATTCCCGAAAGAAATCGCACTGGGTGTAAAATTGACACAATCACAGATGCACTCTGCTGTGCTGTGCAGAACAGCAGTGACTGCCTCATACAACAACAGCAATGCCCTTTGTTTTGTGTTTTAGGTGTAGTGGTGACTCAGTTATCAGCTGCTGATGCTGATTCTGGCTCCAATGGCTGGCTGATGTACCGGCTAGAAGGTGGTGCTCAGGACCGCTTCGTGGTTGACCCAGTCTCTGGAGCCGTCCTCGTGGGCAACACCACCCTTGATAGAGAAGAGCGTGGATCATACCGCCTGGTCGTCATGGCAACAGATCGTGGCACCCCACCCATGTCAGGCACAGCCACCTTGTCAGTGATTCTGGATGATGTAAACGATTCGCGGCCACGTTTCATAGAACCCGTAACCATGATAAATGTCAATGAATCCACGCCACCTGGGGTGGTGGTGGCCACCCTGACTGCTGAAGACCCAGATCTTCATCCCCGGTTGGAGTATTACATCATCTCAGTAGAGGCAAAGGATGATGGGAACAATCCAGTGGATGGCCTGCAGGAGTCTTTTGGCATTGATTTACACACTGGTGAGACATGAATGTCAACCATTAAAAAGCTACTAAGTTAAGAAGTATAATTCTGATAATTAATGTTAAACATATTAACATACAGAAAAAATAATGTCTGATACGTAGGTATCAAAATAATCATGATAATATTATTATTATTATTATTATTATTATTATTATTATTGTTATTATTATTATTATTATTATTATTATTATTATTATTATCATCATCATTATTATGATGATGATGATGATTATTATTATTATTATTGTTGTTGTTTTTGTTGTTATTATTAGTATTAGTATTAGTATTATTATACTCTTCTAATAATTATTAGTAAAATCATGTTTCTGATTGATTCTTCAGGTGCAGTGTTTGTACGGAACCCTCTCAACAGAGAGCTGGTAGCAACCTTTGAGATCATTGTATCTGTTCATGACAATGCCAGTGAGGTCATTGATAAGTCAGGCAGTGTCCCCAATGGTGAGATTTCTGCTAACGTTGACTTCCTCATCAGTTCCAACTGATTTGTTTTGATTTTCACATTGTTTACTCTGAATCTCTCTTCACAATATGATATCATTCTCTCCAGCTCGACTCTCCATAAATGTGTTGGATGTAAATGATAATGCCCCACGTTTTCGGCCCTTTGGAGTGTCCAACTTTACAGAGAAGATTTTAGAAGGCGCTCAGCCGGGCACAACGCTGCTGTCAGTATCAGCTGTAGACCCGGATAAAGGTCCCAATGGCCAGGTCATCTACCAGCTGCTCCACCTTCCCCGTGGGGGGTACGTTAGACTGGAGGATCCTTCTATTGGTATGACCACCTGCACATCTAAACCACCCCGATGACCGGTATGTTGCATGTTAAAATCTGTAAAGTGAATTCTATTAAGTACTAATGATGTTGTACCTGTCATTGTTACAAATTGTTCAGGCAAGATTGTAGCCAACCGGACGGTGGATTTCGAGCAGGTACAGTGGCTCAATTTTACAATTCGGGCCCAGGATCATGGCTCTCCCCCCAGGATAGCTGAATTACCAGTTTTTCTGCGCATTGTGGATGTGAATGACAACAACCCTGTCTTCCTTCAACCTGCATATCAGGTATTGACAAGTACTTATTTCAGGCTAAAGCCAATACGAGAGGGACAGCTGGAAAAAACATAGCAGTTGTTTTGTAAGGATATATCATTGATCCATCATTAGCTCTATAATAAATGTATAAATACATCCATAGTTTCATTCTTCCAGCTCCAAGTCTTATGAAATTAAAGGAGGTAAAAAAAAATTAAGTGATATTTTATTATCAAAAGTAGGAAAACGCATACAGAGCTTCAAACTTAAGCCATATTTGTATGATGAAATCAGTGGACCTAAGTAAGTACAACCGGAGGCGGCGGATGCGCAGTGGGTAGCGCTGTTGCCGCACAGCACGGCGGTTCCGGGTTCGAGTCCCACTCGTTTGCATGTTCTCCCTGTGTCTGCAAGGGTTCTCTCCAGGTTCTCCAGCCTCCTCCCACCTCCAAAAACATGTGCTTCTGGTTAATTGGCCGTTCCAAATTGCCCGTAGGTGTGAGTGTGTGCGTGCGTGTTTGTCTGTGTCTGCGTGGCTCCGCAGTGCACCGGCGTCGTGCCCGGAGTTTTCCCCGCCTTACGCCCTTAGTCAGCTTGGATAGGCTCCAGCTCCCTGTACCCACACAAGCTGATGAAGCGGTTAGAGAAAATGAATGAATGAATGAATGAGTGTTTGGTTTGTATGTGCCACTTTTGTATGCAGTGGGGCCAATAAGTATTAGGCAATCTAAAAAATTTGTAAGTTCACCCATTTAAAAAGATAAATATAGGTTTTGTGATTTTCATCATAGGTACACATCAAGCGTGAGAGACAGAATGTAAAAAAAATCCAGGAGATTACATTGAATGATTTTTTAAAAATTTATTTGTGAAAATGGGTGGTCAATAAGTATTGAGCACCAGCATAAGTTACTTTAAATACTTTGTAATGTAGCCTTGGTTGGCAATGACAAAGGTCAAATGGTTTCTGTAGTTCCTGACCAGGTCTACACACACTTTAGTTGTTATTTTGGCCCACTCCTCTGCACAGATCTTCTCTAGAGCTGCAATGTTTGAGGGCTGTCACTTGGCAACAAGGAGTTTTAACTCCTTCCACAGGTTTTTGATTGGGTTGAGGTTTGGAGACTGGCTAGGCCACTCCAGAACCTTGATATGCTTTTTTTTGGATCATTATCATGCTGGAAGACCCAGGCACGTTTCATCTTCATTTCTCTGATCGAGGGAAGGAGATTTTTACCCAAAATGTCACAATACATGACCCCATTCATCTTGCCATTGATACAGACCAGTCCTCCTGTCCCTTTTGCAGAAAAGCATCCCCAAAGCATGATGTTCCTGAACCGTTATTCCCGGTTCAGGAACTTTATTTTTTTGTTCTAACCGGTTCAGGAACGTCAGTTTATGGGTGGAACGCAAAACCAGAAACGTTATAAATCCGTTTCTGTTCGGAACGAACCGATTGGCAAAAAATTGTAGTTCAAAGCCCTGGTATTGGGAGGGTCATAAACGTTTAAATTACCATAAATGATAAATAATTGGTCGCTCTATCGCGGAATTCATTAATTGCGTGTGGTTCCTGGAATGCATTAACCGCGTGGAACGAGGGCGCACCACACTTATTGCCCCACTGTATTCTGATCCTTATGTGTGAGTAGACCACCAATAGAGAGCGTTATTATTTACATGATATCTTGTGTGGATGATATCTTGTTAACAGAGCGTCATGGGAATAAATGTGTGAAAGCTCAATTTTTTTCTTATTATTTCATTGTTATATTTGTTATATGCCATTATTCAAAAGCAAAGTAAGCAATTTGCTGCTAGTTTTTTGGTGTGAAAACAGTGCATGCATGCATCACATGATGCTATGAACCCTGGGGAGAATAAGCTGAGTTTAACCTGGAGTTACGGAGCTAACCACAGTCCTCAGATATCAGGGATGTACTGTATGTGTAGCGGAGTTGGTTGTTTCCACTTCTCATTGGCTAACAAGTTGTTAGAGCTCCCCCCTATGGTACTCTGCTGGTGGTGTGCTGAATACCTGGAGACCCCTCCTCAGTCGGTAATGACCGCGGCTGAGAGAGGTACGTGTCTGTTGCGGGTGGGATCAACCTTCCTTGTTGGGGGCTAGATAAATGGCGGTGACAGTCGTAAGGTCTTAACTAACATTGTGCCTCACCGTGACTGTTTAAATTTAAGTTGTCTTTTCCCCTAATAGGTAGTTTGATCCCACCCGCTACAGACACGTACCTCTCTCAGCCGCGGTCATTACCGACTGAGGAGGGGTCTCCAGGTATTTAGCACACCACCACCAGCTCTAACTAGGGGGAGCTCTAACAACTTGTTAGCCAATGAGAAGTGGAAACAACCAACTCCGCTACATATGTAAAATTGGTCCCATGTGGTTTGTTAAACCGCTTCACTATTAAAACACAATAAGCATGCCATGGTATCATCCTGACAGGTCATGGAGTGAAAGTGGTTTTTTTATCGGTTTTTCTAGGAGCCTGTATTTGAGAATGCAAACCTGGACACAACCATAGTTCGTGTCAGTGCCACAGATGCGGACTCGGGTCTCTTTGCTGTCATTGAGTACAGCCTGGTCGATGGGGAGGGCAAGTTTGCTATCAAGCCATCCACTGTGAGTTAAACTAACAATAGCATTAACTTCCCTTCAAGAAAACACTTCTCCCTATCACTGCTGAATGTCAACATTGAATGTCACCCAGCCTGGAAGTTCACGTTTAAATAAAGCTTTGAAGTGCACTAAAGACAATCCACATGTCTGACCTCCTGTCTCCACTCCTGCATTAAGATAAATGTCTTTCTGTTTTTTTTATGATAACACTCCCAGTCGGTAATGGTGCTTCCTTCCTAATCATTCCCTCCCTCTGCATCAGGGTGAGATCTACATCATCTCTCCTCTGGACAGAGAGACAAAGGATCACTACACTTTAACTGCAGTAGCCCGTGACAACCCTGGTGGCAGCCCAAACAACAGACGAGAGAACTCTGTCCAGGTACAGACCAGCAGCTGTAACAGCACAAGGATTGAAATTATTCATCTATCTATTTAATAGCCAATCCACTACACTCCAATCCACAACACTACATTACAGTACACTACACTAAACACTACTAAACTACACAACACTACATTACATTATACTCCACTACATTATACTACACTACATTACATTACAGTACACAACACTACACTACGCTACATTTAAGTACACTACACTACATTACATTATAGTACACAACAATACACTAGACTACATTACATTACAGTACACTACATTATACTATACGAAATTACAGTACACTACACTACATTACATTACAGTACACTGATATACCTGTGGAGGTATGGAAGTGTCTAGGAGAGGTGGCAGTAGAGTTTCTGCCTGGGTCGTTCAACAGGATCTTCGATAGTGAGACGATGCCTGAGGAATAGAAGAGAAGTGTGCTGGTGCCCATTTTTAAGAACACCTCTCCAAGGAACCATCACCTTATCGTGGTTGAGAGGTTTGTGTGCCCTAAGGATCCTGGGAGCTATGTTGTCGGGAGTCTTGTACTCCTGGTAGGGTCACCCAAGGCAAACAGGTCTCAGGTGAAGGGCCAGACAAAGAGTGGTTCAGAAAATCCCATGAAAAACGGAAAAGGGAAAAATGTGACCCTGCCCAGAGGAAGCCCGGGGCCCACGTCTGGAGCCAGGCCTGGACGGAGGGCCCGTCAGCGAGCGCCTGGTGGCTGGGTCTGCCACGGGGCCCAGCCGGGCTCAGCCCGAAAAGGCAACGTGGATTCTTCCCACCCCTGTGGACCCACCACCCGCAGGGCAGACCAATGGGGTCGGATGCACTGCCATACGGGTGGCAGTGACGACAGGGGGTCACGACGGATCAGACCCAGGCGGCAGAAGTTGGCTTTGGGGACGTGGAATGTCACCTCACTGGCGGGGAAGGAGCCGGAGCTTGTGTTGGAGGAGGAGCGTTACCAGTTGGATCTGGTGGGGCTTACCTCCACGCATAGCCTCGGTTCTGGATCCAAACTCCTGGATAGGGGTTGGACCTTGTTTACTCCAGAGTTGCGTCAGGCGCAGGGCAGGTGTGGGGATACTCACAAGCCCCCGGCTGAGCGCCGCTGTATTGGAGTTTACCCCGGTGGATGAGAGGGTCGCTTTCCCTACGCCTTAAGCCTGTGGGGGGGGGGGGGGGGGACTCTGATTGTTATTTTTGCATATGCACCAAATATCAGTTCAGAGTATTTGGCCTTCTTGGGGTCCCTAAATGGGGTCCTTGAAGGAATCCCAGCAGGGGACTCCATTGTTCTCCTGGGGGACTTCAATGCATATGTCGGCAATGATGGAGACACTTGGAGGGGCGTGATTGGGAGGAATGGCCTCCCTGATCTGAACCCGAGCGGTGTTATGTTGTTGGACTTCTGTGCTAGTCACGGAATGTTCATATACCTAACACCATGTTCGAACACAAGGATGCTCATAAGTGTACCTGGTACCAGAGCACCCTGGGTCGGAGGTCAATGATTGATCTTGTGATCGTATCATCTGACCTTTGAACATGTGTTTTGGACACTTGGGTGAAGAGAGGGGCAAAGCTGTCAACTGATCACCACCTGGTGGTCAGTTGGGTCCATTGGCGGAGGAAACGTTTGGATAGACCTGGTAAGCCCAAACGAGTAGTGCGGGTGAACTGGGAACGTATGGAGGAGGACTCTGTCCGTGAGGCCTTCAATTCACACCTCCGAAGGAGCTTCTCATGCATCCCTGTGGAGGCTGGGGGCATTGAACCTGAATGGTCGATGTTCAAACCTTCCATTGCTGAAGCTGCAGCTGAGAGCTGTGGTCTCAAGGTCTTGGGTGCCTCAAGGGGTGGTAACCCTCGAACACCGTGGTGGACCCCAGTTGTCAGGGAAGCCGTCCGACTGAAGAAGGAGGCCTTCAGGGGCATGTTGTCCCTGGGGACTCCTGAAGCAGTTGCAGGGTACCGACAGGCCAAAAGGACTGCAGCCTCAGCTGTGATGGAGGCAAAACAGAGGTTGTGGGAGGAGTTCGGAGAGGCCATGGAGAAGGACTATCGGACAGCACCAAAGTTGTTCTGGAGGACTGTCTGACACCTCAGGAGGGGGAAACGGGGAACCATCCAAGCTGTATGCAGCAAAGATGGGACACTGTTGACTTCGACTGAGGAGGTTGTCGGTCAGTGGAAGGAACACTTTGAGGAACTCCTGAATCCAACTACCCCAACTGACCCGTCCTCTGTTGCAGAGGCAGAGCTGGAGGATGATGGGGGATCAGAGCCAATCTCTCGGGGCGAAGTCACCGAGGTAGTTAAACAACTTCACGGTGGCAAAGCCCCGGGTGTTGATGAGATTCGCCTGGAAATGCTGAAGGCTCTGGGTGTTTAGGGGCTGTCGTGGATGACACGCCTCTTTAACATTGCATGGAAGTCTGGGACAGTGCCGAAAGAGTGGCAGACTGGGGAGGTGGCTCCTCTTTTTAAAAAGGGGGACCAGAGGGTGTGTGCAAACTACAGGGGCATCAGGTGCTGGAAAGGAGGGTCCGGCCGATTGTCGAGCCTCAGATTGAGGAGGAACAATGTGGGTTCCGTCCTGGTCGTGGAACAACGGACCAGCTTTTTCCTCTCACAGGGATCCTAGAGGGGCTTGGGAGTATGCCCATCCAGTCTACATGTGTTTTTTAGACTTGCAGAAGGCGTATGATCGAGTCCCTAGGGATATACTGTGGGAAGTACTGCGGGAGTATGGGGTGAGGGAGCCTCTCCTCAGGGCCATCCAATCCCTGTACGCCCAAAGTGAGAGCTGCGTTCGGGTTCTCGGCAGTAAGTCGAACTTGTTCCGAGTAGCTGTGGGCCTTTGCCAGGGCTGCGCTTTATCACCAATTCTGTTTGTGATTTTCATGGACAGGATATCGAGGCGTAGTCGTGGTGAGGAGGCTTTACAGTTTGGTGGCCTGAGGATTGGATCGCTGTTTTTTGCAGATGATGTGGTCCTGTTTGGGTCATCAGCCTGTGACCTGCAGCGCTCACTGTTCCGGTTTGCAGCCGAGTGTGAAGCGGCGGGGATGAGGATTAGCACCTCCAAATCTGAGGCTATGTTCCTCAGCAGGAAACCGGTGGACTGCCTTCTCCGAGTGGGGAATGAGGTCCTTCCACAAGTGAAGGAGTTAAAGTATTTTGGGGTCCTGTTCACGAGTGAGGGAACAATGGAGCGTGAGATTGGACGGAGAGTTGGGGCAGTAGGAGCGGTATTGCAGTCGCTTTACCGCACTGTTGTCACAAAAAGGGAGCTAAGCCGAGAGGCAAAGCTCTCCATCTACCGTTCAATCTTCGTTCCTACCCTCACCTATGGTCATGAGCGATGGGTCATGACCGAAAGAATGAGATTGCGGATACAAGCGGCTGAAATGGGCTTTCTCAAGCGGATAGCTGGTGTCTCCCTTAGAGATAAGGTGAGAAACACTGCGAGGGGCTCAAAGTAGAGTCGCTGCTCCTTCGCGTGGAAAGGAGTCAGTTGAAGTGGTTTGGGCATCTGGTGCGGATGCCTCCGGGACGCCAGTCGTATATGCACTGAAAGTAGAGGTAAGATCTTAACCCAAATCCAAGCCCGAAATTCGGGCCGGGTCAGGCTCAAAATGTCACTAAGTACGTTCGGGTCGGGCTTTAATACCTTCGGGCTCTGGCCGGGTTGGGCTTTAATACCGTCAGGCTGGATTTTTTAGGCCCACTCTTACCTCTAATTGCAGTACATAACACTGCACTACACTCCATTTCACTACACTACACTACATTACAATACACTTCACTACACAACACTACAGTACACTATACTACACAACACCACATTACAGTACACTACACTATACAACACTACAGTACACTACACTATATTACACTAATCTATAGTACACTACACTACACTACACTACACGACACTATAGTACACAACACTGCAGTACACTACACTATAGTGCACTACACAACAGTTTGCGATAGTATACTACACTGCACTTTTCATTAATTGTTTTTAGCAAATGTAACTGAATTAGGGCTCTAATAATAAATGTATAAACTGATGCTCTAAGAGAGCATCAACAAGAAAATGTTGTACACAAACATAAACAACTTTAATATTACTGACATTTTCCCTTAGTTTCACTGATCCTTAAGTTATTTGTGTCATCCAACCGGGCCTTGTGACAAACTAAAAACATTCTTAAAGTAGTTGACAAGTTCTCTGTTTGTAATATGAGATATATGGGTGACAACATCCAGGTCGATGTACTAGTTTCTATATTATAACAGGGATCTTCATCAGAGTCCTCATATTGTATCTCTTGCCAGGTCTTGGTAACAATTCTTGATGTCAACGACTATCGGCCACGCTTTTTGGAGCGAGTGTTCAACACCAGCGTGTTTGAGAATGAGCCCAGCGGTACATCGGTGATTACAGTGAGGGCTACAGACCTGGATGAAGGAGAAAATGGAGCGGTGCTCTACAGCATGCTGGGAGCTCATTCAGGTATCTTCCAACGAAAGCCTCAGTAAGGTCCCCTGACCGGCACAAGTGGACGATTTGGTTTACTATAAGAAAATCTGCCTCTCTATTTTTAGATGCATTCTCCCTGGATCCCAACACTGGCCTGGTACGTTCCCGACGTCTGCTTCAGTCTTCTGAACATTTCAACCTGACAGTGGTGGCGACTGATCAGGGGCGCCCTCCCCTGTGGGGCACAGCAGACCTGATCATTGCTGTCATTGACGTCAATGACAACAGACCAGTGTTCATCAGGCCTGCCAATGGAACCATCATTCACATCTCAGAGGTAGCCTCACCCACGCAGCATTCACACTTTTATTTCATTCAAAAGAAAATGGTGTTAAATGCAGATAAAAGACAATGCAATGATTAACTCAGACGGCGTAACTCTTTTTACTGATGTAGCACCTTTCAAATGAAACATTCACTCTTTCCAAGTTCACACTAGCACATAATGACCCTCCATGCAGGAGCAACCCCCAGGTCTACCTGTGTATGAGGTGCATGCAACAGACTCAGACGAGGGGGTGAATGGGGAGGTGCGCTATGCCTTCCTGCAGACTGGTGCTGGAAACAGAGACTGGGAAAACTTCCACATCGATGCCACATCTGGAGTCATCACGACAACAGTAAAGCTGGACCGAGAAAAGCAGGCCCTCCTCAGTGTAAGTCAACTGTGTGTGCAGGTAACACACTTCAGTCTGGAGGTATGTGTGTGTCTAACTATTTGCAAATGACTCTCGCAGCTCATCATTGTGGCCCGGGACTTGGGCCAGCCAGTGCCTTTTGAGACCACTCAGCCTCTGCAGGTGGCGTTGTTAGATATCGATGACAATGAACCTGTCTTCCTCAAACCACCAGTGAGTGTGAAGCTCTCATAAAAAGTCAAGACAGATTACGTGTGAATAAGGTCAGGTATTAACTTGTGTGTGTGTGTGTGTGTGTGTGTGTGTGTGTGTGTGTGTGCGTGCGTGCGTGCGTGCGTGCGTGCGTGCGTGCGTGCGTGCGTGCGTGCGTGCGTGTGTGCACGCGCTGACCTCAGCGTGGTAGCTTGCCTTACCAGAAGCTGACAGTGCCTGAGCATTCCCGTCCAGGGACTGTTGTTGGGAATGTCACCAGGGCTGTGGACGCAGACGAGGGCTCCAATGCTGTTGTTTATTACTTTATCGCAGGTAATGCAGTATCATACAGACACAGCAACATGTTGGTGATCCATTTGTTCCTGTTAATAATTCTGTTTTAAAATGTATTCCCCATCAATGCAGTAAACCCAGATAAGGTCGTGGAGGTCTAGAGTAAAGTGTTCCTCCTCAGTCATACCACAGTTAGTTTGTTCTGCATTCCTTTTATTGGTCAGATGAAGGTCATTTCGCTTCAAAAACCATGGAATAATGAAGATATTTGTTTCCATCCATCCCTTTTCTCTTATCAGGGAATTCTTTAAGTGCTTTATGACTGAAAACCCTTCCACTGTCTTCCTGCAGGGGGAAATAGTGATGGAAACTTTGGCTTGAGTCTAGAAGGAGAACTGAAGGTGCATAGAGATCTGGATAGGGAGGAGACTCCATTCTACTCCATCATTGTCAAGGCTTCTAGCAACCGGAGCTGGACTCCACCCAGGGGTCAAAGGGCAGCACGGACCAAAGCACTGGATCCTGCTCGTGATCCCAGCCTGTTGGAAGTCCGCATTGAGCTGGATGACATCAATGACCAGAAACCACGCTTCACTAAAGCGGAGTACACTGCAGGTAGTGTTGTGTTCATTCTTTCATGTGTGTGTGATAGTGTAGGCAGAACCACCATAACCTTCTGTCTTTGCGCTCTTATTTCAGGTGTAGCAGCTAACGCCAAAGTGGGCTCGGAGCTGATCAAGGTCGTAGCTTTAGATAATGACATTGGTAACAACAGCTTGGTCGAGTACCATATTGTTACAATGCGCTACTTCCAGTCACAGAGCAATGGCAGTGAAGATGTTGGTAACTTCTTCATCATAGGTGAGCTTCCTCACATGCAGCACTCAGGCTTTAGGCAACACTCATACAGAGTTGGGAGACATTTCTTGTTCCCTGCATTGTATGTAATTTTAGATTGATTCCTTGACATCTTTTGAACCTTTAAAGCCAAGTGTATTATACTTGATACAGTCGGATTTTCAGACTTCTACATCATAACTTTGATTATTTTTTCCTGAAAAACAGGATGTGCACAATCAGACTTGGATTTAGCAAAAAATTATAGCTGGTATATACAAATCTAAAAAAAACTTTTTTTTGACAAATATGTCAAAAGATTTTTTTTCTTCAGATTTCTTTTTAAATTATTTAATAGTTCCGACTTTAAAGGGTTTAAACTTAAAATCGTATAGGGTTCACCTGGCATCATTTTAAGAATGCACTAGAAAATATCACTGGCAGTATCTCATGAAATAGCTAAAACAAACTACAAAGGAAAGTGATTACAGTACACAACATACATCCATTGTTTTCCCCAATTAGGATGAGATCTTTTTCACTGAATTTTGTTTGTAACAAGTGACAACAAAAGTTTTAATTTGATCTCAACAAAATTTGGTGGAGGTGTTCAAAATGGACTTCAACAACTGATTAGTTTTTTGTGAATCTGGCAGGTGTTTTTATTAGTTTCTTCAGTATTCTTCAGTAATGTAGTTTTGGACAATTTAGTTAAGTTCAGCATGGGTGCTGATCAAAGTAATTATCTGACAAGAATGACTGGTCGTCTAGCTTCATAGAATTTTAAATTAGGATCGATTATTATTGTTGTTATTTGTATGTTGTATGAGCAGCGGCTCCACAGGGTACATTTATAGTGCCTTTTTACATCTCCTAACAGAATATTACTAGATTTATCTTTAATTTCACGATGTAAATATTTTTTCATCAGAAAAACATAAATTGCTTTGTGGATTGACTTTTCATTTGATTTTAGCTTCACGTTTCCAGTAGATGTGTTTTTTCCTCCTGAACAGGTTTGTTACACTAGCGCCTTCTTTCAGATCTCTCACAGGGTTTCGGTTATATTTTTATCTGGTCAGATGTGACAAAATGTACAGTGTGACACATGCAGCCCTATATTAACTTGTCTTACTAGTCCATCAAATTCACCTTCTTATTCATCACATCTGATGATTTACTCAGGTTTGAAAGACGGAATCATCCGAACACACGACCTCCTCACAACCTTCAATCCAGGATTTTTCCAGCTGGAAATCTTGGCGTGTGACTTCGCCGGACACTCAACCACCACAAATGTCAATATTTACATTCTCCGAGATGACCAGAGGGTCAAGGTAGTCTTCAATGAGATTCCTGATGCGGTCCGTGAAAACGAGGAAGACTTTGTCAACCTGCTGTCCAACATTACTGGAGCCATTGTCAACTTAGATGACATACAGGTTTGGGTTTTTATTGTGATGCTTTCTGTTGATTGATTTTTTTGTTTGTGTTGAATATCACATACAGTATCTCTGTTTGTTTTGATCCAGTTCCATGTGGACAAGAAGGGCAGGGTAAATTATGGTCAGACTGACATGCTCATCCACGTCGTTAACAATCAGACCAACACCATCCTTGATGTTGAAAGGTGAACCTTCCATAGTGAAATAACCTTTAACTAAAATCGTTCAAATAGCATATTCACAGTAATGCCTCTTAAACATCTTTCAGGGTAATTCAGATGATTGATGAGAACAAGGAGCAGCTCAAAAACCTGTTCAGGACTCACAATGTGGTGGACGTTCAGCCTGCAGTCACCGACAAACTGCCCGATGACATTACCACATTGCAGGTGTATGAGCGCCTGAGAGCCACCAGATGGTGTCGGCGTTTTGGGCTTTTTTGACTTTCTTCTTGTCTCTTACAGTTGGTCATCATTATCCTGGCCGTGCTGCTGTGCTTGGCAGGAATTCTGTTTGTCACAATGAACTGGCACTATCGCAGAGTGTAAGGATCCTTCAACCCTCTGTCAATTAGCCACATTTGTTTTGTTTTTTTTAATTTCACAATTTCATTCAGAATGTGCTCAGTAATAATGATGTTTCTATGCTGTCAGCATTATATTATTGTATTATTTGCTTTGTTGCAGACACCAGAGGAAGCTAAAAGCTATCGTTGCAGGATCAACAGGTATGAAGCTGCCTTACTGGGACCAATCCCACTGGTTTATGATGTTTATGATGGGAAATGGGGTCTACTACCTGCTAATGAACTGCACATGTCAGGTTACTGCAACAAAGGTGTCTGACTAACAAGTATCTGTCCTCTACCATCTAGGGAACCAGGGTCTAATGGATATCCTGGATATGCCCAACACTAACAAGTACTCGTTTGAAGGGTGAGATTAGAGCTATATTTTCACATGTATTTGTCAAACATTGCATATTCACAATCACTAGTCATGTCTTTAATAATGTAGCTGCAAGAGGTCACAAGCCAGTGTCTTACTGTGCCTGTCCCAAGCCTGGATAAATACAGAGGGTTGATGAGGAGGTGATGGGCAGATTTGGTATCCAGGAGAGGAATGCAGAAGGACAGATGGTGGTTGGCTTTGCAAAAAGGATGAACAGCTATAGTGAATACTTTCTTCCAGAAGAGGCAGGAACATAGGGTGGTCTATAAAAGTGGAGGTAGGAGCACACAGGTAGACTACATCTTGTGTAGACAGTGTAATCTGAAGGAGATCGCTGACTACAAAGTAGTGGTAGGCAAGAGTGTAACCAAACATCATAGGATGGTGGTGTGTAGAATGACTCTGGTGTTGAGGAAGATGAAGAGGGCAAACTCAGAGCAGAGGACGAAATGGTGGAAAGCTGAAAAAGGAAGAGTGTTGCATGACTTTTAGGAAGGAGTTAAGACAGGCTCTGGGTGGTCAGGAGGTGCTTCCAGATGACTGGACAACTACATCTAATGTGATTAGGTAGGAGACAGGTAGGAGAGTACTTTGTGTGTCATCTGGAAGGAAAGTTAATAAGGAGACTTGGTGGTGGAATGAGGAGGTACAGGAGTGTACACAGGGTTAGCTAAGAACAAGTAGGACACTGAGAGGACCGAGGAAAGTAGACAGAAGTACAGGGAGATGCAGCGTAAGGTGAAAGTAGAGGTAGCAAAGGCCAAACAAGGGGCTTTTGATTACTTGTATGCTAGGTTGGACAGTAAGGAGGGAGAGACTGATCTATACAAGTTGGCAAGACAGAGAGATAGAGATGGGAAGGACATGCATCAGGTTAAGGTGATTGAGGATAGGGATGGAAGTCTATTGACAGGTGTCAGTCGTGTAATGAGAAGATGGAAAGAGTACTTTGAAGAGTTGATGAATAAGGAAAATGAGAGAGAACAAAGACTAGAAGAGGTGGCTGTTGTGGACCATGAAGTAGCAAAGATTAGTCAGGATGAAGTGAGGAGGGCATTGAAGATTTTTTTTTTTTTTTTTGCAAAAACACTTTAATCACATTCAAACATTTTACAATTTTACATTAGATGAAAGCACTAAAGTGCTTCAGAAGAAAGAAGATTTTGTGCAAAAAAACTTCAATCACATTCAGAACATTTTACAATTTTCCATTAGATGAAACTTCAAAAACTCTAAACACCAATAAATAAAAGGAAACACAATTTAAAAATTAATGCATTTTATCAGGAAGTTTGCAAAAGTGAGGTGATTAGGGTGATTGAGGATAGGGAAGGAAGTGTATTGACAGGTGTCAGTCGTGTAATGAGAAAATGGAAAGAGTACTTTGAAGAGCTGATGAACAAGGAAAATGAGAGAGAACAAAGCCTAGAAGAGGTGGCTGTTGTGGACTGGGAAGTAGCAAAGATTAGTCAGGATGAAGTGAGGAGGGCATTGAAAAGGAAGAAGAGGGGAAAGGCACTCGGTCCTGTGGAGGTATGGAAGTGTCTAGGAAAAGTGGCAGTGGAGTTTCTGACTGGGTTGTTAAATAGGATCTTAGATAGTGAGAAGATGCCTGAGGAATGGAGGAGAAGTGTGCTGGTGCCCATTTTTAAGAATAAAGGAGATGTGCAGAGTTGTGACAAATATAAAGGAATAAAGCTGATGAGCACAACGAAGTTATGGAAAGAGTAGTTGAAGCTAGACTAAGGGCAGAAGTGAACATTTGTGAGCACCACGTTGTTGTTTTTTTGTTTCATGCCAAAAAAGAGTACCACAGATGCAGTATTTGCTTTGAGGATGTTGATAGAGGAGTATAGAGAAGGCCAGAGGGAGCTGCATTGTGTTTTTGTAGATCTACTAGATGGTGATCTCTAAAGGAAAAAACCGAAGGGAAAAGAAGAAGACCCTGACCTACTGGCATAGGTCAAAGATCAAAGCTAGATCTACGGTCTTTGTCACACTGGCCTTCTCCTTTGTCTTTCTATCTTATCCAGTTCCTGAGTGTACAAAAGTTAAAATTTGACCTTGACACTTTTTTCTCAAGGTCAAGGTCATCATCTCATTTTCTTTCCCTTTGCCGCCCAAGTAATGTGCTTTTTGTTTCATCTTTTTGTCTGCAATGGTTGCGAAGATATTAGGTGAACTAATGGACGAACGGACGGATGGACGGATGGACGGGATGTAATTAACTGAGTAATACAAAATACGAGTAATATAAGATTTGATCACAATAAAACTAAATCAAAATATAAAAAATAACAAATCTGGAGGAAGCAATTCAGGAGGGGTCTAAACCATGTGTCGTATGTCTTAGTCTAAATCAAGCCTGTTCTGGCTTCATATTTAGTGCATTGACATGGAAGTTGTTGACTTTTGTCTGCTTTTGGGTTAGCAGTAACGGATGTGTTTTGCCCTCATTTAAATGTAGGTCTATACTGGGCACTTTTAACGACTGCAAATGTCTCTATTTGAGATGATATTCAGGGGTTGAAAATCATGAAACTACAGTATTCATTAAAAGTTGCATTATTGATTGAATATGGAAAAAATAAACGTTTAATGAGCTACAGAAACTATTCTTGGTTGTTGGAAACAGATGTTGAATGAATTTGTTCCAACTTTCTGCTGTCAAAAGTCTTTCATTGTCATCGCTAGAAATAAACCTAAATCAGAAAACAAGGTTTTTATAACCTTTTATTTTCCATTTCAAGGTATGAACTCCTATCACTAACTTCATGAAAAAGGACATTGAGGTCAAACATAAAAATTTCTTTTTTTTTTTACCTATCACTGTGTCTCATTTACATACAGTACAGCTGACTTGTCTTATGTTGTTTGTTTCTGCAGGGCTAATCCAGTGTGGTTGGACCCGTTCTGTCGTAACCTGGAGTTGGCTACTCAGGCCAACCATGAGGATGACCTTCCTGAGAACTTAAGTGACATAACTGACCTGTGGAACAGTCCTGCTCGCACCCACGTCAGTGCCAACATCAATCTGACTTCATCTATGTTTCACAATGATCCTCCAAGGAGAAGCTTAATAGAATTTTTTACACCAGGATTTAATGCTGGGAAGTAGAGAGTGAACCATGTCTCTGAGGATTACATGTATTAATATCTTTCACCAAATCACTGCACCGTAAGTAAACAGCAGGAACAACTAATTCTTTTTATGTTATAAACTGTTTCATCCCCTCAGGGCACTTTTGGTCGAGAGCCTCAAGCAAAGCCTGAGGATGATCGCTATTTGAGAGCAGCCATTCAGGAGTACGACAACATTGCGAAACTGGGACAGATCATGAGGGAGGGTCCAATCAAGGTGAGATGCCTGATGTATGAGTAGCTGAGATGGCATCCACACATAAACACATCCAATCTGAAAAGCATTTGTGCTACTCGTTACATACTTCATCCTTCGATCCTTCCCAAACTTCAGAATGAGGTCTGCAGTCTGTCCAAAGAAGTACAAACACAAAAAGGACAGCTGAGGACTTGAGATCCAGCAATTTAGATATAGGGATAGTGGGACAATTCCCATTTATAATTACAGTGAGAATGTGTGAGGTGGATTGTGTTACAGACTGTTTGATCCTACCTGCCATTCTGTCAGGGTTCCCTGCTCAATGTGGTCCTGGACGACTACCTCAGACTAAAAAACCTCTTTGCTGCTCGACTCATCACTATATCGACTGGCCAAGGAGATCACTCATCAATCACTGAGGTGGGCTCAGGAAAAACCGAAGCTCTCTGCTCGCCTGCTGCTGTGCTCCCCCTACTTGACTCTGCTGGAGACGGGTCTCCATTCTCCTGTTGTGTCTGCTGCTCTGACATTCTGATATTCAGTGTTTCTGCTATCACTGTTCCCTTAAATTTGACCATGACTCAAATAAAGTCTGAATTGATTTTGTAATAGTTCAGCTGACGATGGAGGTGAACACGTTACCTTAAACTAATACTAATGGATAATTGGAAATAAATAAGTGCAATTTGTACGGTTGTGTATTGCTATGATGTGAAAAGTCCCATCAGTGCAATTCTCCAAAACAATTAAACGTTCTGAATTCATTCTAGGTGTTTAAACTAAATAATATTGAACTATTATCAGCTGATCTGTTGTCTCTGTTTCCGGGTTCTCGTATTTTGCTCCAAATGATTGACTCATTTCTATCTCGCAGCTTGTCTCTCCATTCGTTTCCCTTCTTTCCAGATCCTGAAAGCAATCACTTACATGGCTTTAATGTTACTACTTAACTGATGTTTTTCAAATTATGTCGGCAGCTTCATTCGTTCTCATCTCTTCATTCTTCCTTCTCTCCAGTTGATCCAGAGCGATCTGGATGAAGAGGAAGACGAGCGTCTGGGCATGGGCGGAGGTCGAGGCACTCTGCGCTTCAAGCACAAGCTTCCTGTAGAGTTGAAGGGCCCCGAGGGCGTACATGTGGTACACGGCAGTACAGGTACCCTCCTGACCTCTGACCTCAACAGCCTGCCAGAGGATGACCAGCGGGCCTTGGCACGGTCTCTGGAGGCACTGAATGCAGACGGGGGGCTTTATTCTGAGCGTAATGCCCGCACTGAGTCAGCAAAGTCTACCCCGATGCACCGTCACAAGGATGGGGACAACCTGTCAGACAGTCCTCTAGAGATCACAGAATTATGACTAGCCGAGGCCTCGCTGGTCTGAGCATAAACATGACTCGTGTGTGTCCTTGTGCCTCCACGTTGCCCCCTGACATGGTTGGAGAAGACTGGAGGAGTGTGTGTAGTCTAGGGAGCTCCATCTTTCAACCTCAGCACATCAATGAGAGAGACTGCTGGAGGACTTCCTCGCTATTGAGTTGGTTTGAGTTGATCTTGTCTTGGGTATCTCACATTAAGTGCTTCAAGAGAAGGAAACACGGTATCATGGACTTTCATCCGAAGAGCTGAGTGGAAAAGAGAGACTGAGCCTCCCCGTGGGAGAAGCTTATAGTTGTCTATAAGACCTTATAACCATCAAAAGGTGCCTCATTCACACTAGTCCTTTTGAAGTCATACTTGGACTGCATACACTCACACAAACACAAATACACACACAAAAACTGACAGTCACTCTAAGACCAGCAGATGGCCATTAATGGGACATTGATAAAATTACACAAATTAGTGATAGTCATGTTCTGATATTGATTTGTTTTTTACCAAGACAATGCAGTGAGTGTTGACAGAGTGAAGATGGAACAATATGAGTCTCTGTCAGATGTCATTAAATTTTGCTCCTTTGAAATTTTGGGCATTTGAGATGAGAAAACTTCAAATATTTTCCCCAGTGATGATTACGGTGCAGTTTTCTCCAGCATCAAGCGCACATTGAGCTTTCACTAGTGAGCAGTTGTGAGAGTACTGATGAAAGAGCTTCTCTGGAATCCATGGTAAAAAAAAAACCCCACAAAACATTCCTCTTTTTCAGGAAGACTAAAAACAAACTAACCCTGGTTCAGTTTTGATGGACTTATCCGTTGAGTGGAAGAAGATTTCTTTGTTACCAAATGACTGTCAAATATTAAAGACAAAGGATGAATGCTTTGAGAGTGGAGACATGTGAAGGAAAAAAAACTTTGGGATATGTGATATTGAAGAAAGACTGAGATGAGGTGAATATGAATTATTAATTTTTTAATGAGTGAAGATGGCATTGTGCTCACAAGGATTTTACACTGCCACTCGAGGGATTGCAAGAGTTATGCTCAGATACGAGCAAAGTTTGCTTTATTTTTTTATTTTAAAGAAAGTGTGATGGGATTAAAAGATATTTTTGAGGAAAATTCTGGTTTACCAAAATAATTAAGGGATTGTTTTGGATGTTTGGAGTATGTGTATATTATGCTAAGGTGACATGTCATTCTGTTTTCCTTTCTATGACCTGTGATGCTGTTTCTGATGTGTGGTGTGTTTTTAACATTCATTTTTATACCCCATTTTGTAAGTTTTTATTTATTTGTCATTGCTGTCACCAGTCCTGATAAATGTGTTGAGAAATGTTGGATGATCTATGATAATAAAGAAATATGCAATAGTCTTTTACCTCTATCAGTGGATGGTGTGGGAGCATGGTAAAGAGCAGAATGGCTCACCTGAGTGTCATGGTTGAATTTTGTAGTCAGCATATTTTGAACAAACACAACATTATGTGTCGGGCCTTTAGTACCAAAAGTATGGGTGTCTATGAGTCATGACCCTACACGCAGCAGAAATACAAATGTCTAAAAAGACTTTTTTTCCAACTAATTGACCTTGAAGTAAAGCATTATAGACTTATCCTTCTCACACAATAGGTTTACTCCACTCAAGCTAGCACTCAAATGTCTTTATATCCCCTCATGGAGATAATCCATCCACATACTGTATAAGTAGCGCATCAAAGTATTGATCAACATGATTACTGTGCCAGTGTGTGTAAGTTTTATAACAGAATGTCCATCTGACTGGCTGCCCATAAACTGAATGTTCATCAATAATTCTTAATCCATCTTCAATGTAACAATAATTTTTTTTTTTTTTTTTTAATATACTGGTTTGATCCCCGAAGGGAAATTAAGAAAGCACACTCTAGCTACTGATTACAAACGCATGCATACATATTTGTGAGTACAGGCCCCTGTATCACACACACACACACAAAGGGGCCTGTAGGCATGCAGGGGAGGTAGAGTGGCAGGCAGCTCCTACTTGGTGCGCCTCAAATGAGCAATTTGTAAAGGGGACGGCACCTTGCTCAAGGGTGCCTCGGCAGTGCTCCGGAGATGAGCTGACACCTCCCACTGTTAGCTCACCTCCGGGTATTTTTGGGGGGGCGGGAGTGGGAATCGAACCGCCGATCTTAAATCATAGGACGACCCGCTCTACCGCCCGCTTTACCACTGAGCCACTGCCGCCCTTGTAATTAATCAATTACAATTGTAATTAATGTAATTAATCAATTACAATTAATCAATTAATCAAATGTAATTAGATCAATTCTAAATTTCCCGGTTCAAATGCATTATGCACATCAAAAAAGGCATGGGAAATAAAAAATTCTAAATTAAATTTGGTGAATTTCAAACTGGAAAACAGAAAATGTAATACATAGAAAATGTTTTTCAATGTGGACAACTTGAATTTAAAACAGGATGTGTCTTTTACGACAACTTATAGACCAGTTTAGAAGGGAAACGCTAAGAGGGTAACTGTTTTTTAAATGTTGTGTGTTCAGACTGTTACAAGCCCCACTTAAGAGTCTCAGCACAATCCAATCACAATGTATTTTGTGGTCCCGCCAGAATAGACCAATTCTGCAGTTTTTATGGCTGTAGCCGAAACACCTCACAAATTCATTTATATCCAGTATCTTTGCTCGTCTCGAATCTAAGCCCACAGCCTCGAGTTGACTCAAGCTGTTGTCTTCCATTATTGTCAGGTGAGTTTTAACAAGACGAAGGGCTGAAAGGTTGCCTCACCCAAAGCACTGCTGATGTATTTTACAAATGGAATCCTAGAAAGCCTAAAACGCTCATGAAATACAGCATCGGATGACAAGTCACACCTGCTCCTCCTCCTAAAGGTCTTTGATTTCATTAGCATTTATACTGAAAACTTTATTCCAGGATTATAAATAATATAATAAAGGTCATAGCTCATTGATGGAGTGTTTTATTATTTAGGCTATTATACTCTTTATATATCATTAATGTTTCTTTTGGGAAATGACAAGATTGGTCACAATGCTTCTGTGAGACAATACATCAATCAGTCAACAGGAGTAGTTATGTCAGGTCTGTGTAAATCTACTGACTGAATGTCAGTCAATTTAGTTTATTCCATTTACAACATGCGTATGAGCAGATCTTATTGGAGCACAATTATTTGACAACTGCATAAGATTCACTTCTCTGGATGTGAGAATGTACTGTACAGCAAAATAAATTTGTCTCTTTGAGGGGAAAGAAGTCCTGCTATGTCTAACTTCCCACCACTGTCCATATGTTAACTTTAGTGTCTTGTTGCATGTTGCTGTTCCAATAATGTAGCATTTAGTTCTGTTTCCTGTGCTGGTGTGAAGCTTGCCTGGCTTCTCCTCCGTACTGTTCTGTCTCCTACTCTGGAGAAGAATTAAGGTCACATGGAAAGGCTTTGTTTTTAAAGTCAAAGCGTGACAGAATGTGCTACATAATAAATGTCACGCTGAATTCATTTCTATCATACTTTTGCAACCATTCATTTAATTTTCTGACTGATGCTTGTGGCAAGAAATGTTATTTTATAAATGAGTGGTTAAAGATTTTGAATGACTGTCAAGGCAAAACTGAGGATAAACACCACTGACCTGCAAAGTGCTGAACAACAATGTGAAGTTCAGCGACAGCGTCAGGTCATTGCTCTCTAACCTGTGGGATTAAAACTCATCATGAAGTTCATCGTGGGATGGAAACACAAGTCACATCGGATTTACTGCATCCAAACCTCTGGCATGTTCATTTTGCATCAGAATGACCAACCCTCACTGATATTACAGACCGAGTCTGAGACCTGGGGTGAACTGATCGGTCCCAATTTGCCCGTACCTGTGAGTGTGTGCAAGTGGTTGTTTCGTGTGGCTCTGGAGTGCACCGACAACGCACCCAGAGTGTCCTTCGCCTCTCGCCTGTAGACCACTGACATAATCTCCAGCAACCCCCGTGACCCACAAAAGCGGAAGAAGCGGCTGAAAAAATGGATGGATGGATAAACTGCTTGTACAGTAATCCCTCATTACTCGCGATCAATGCGTTTCACAAATTACCTGTACCGTGAGTCTGCACGCACAGCGATGTGGTCAGCCATTAGCATGCGCTATCACGTGACCGCCTCCCAAAAATCTGCGATGTAATTAAGCCGCTCAATTTGAAGCGCGAATAATTGAGGGATTACTGTAATTCACTTCAACTGAGGAGAAGACAGTTTGTAAATTGCACCATCTAGTGGTTGCTCAACATAAACATAATGAAAGACGTTTCCACACACCACTTCATCCATCTGTTTATTATTACCAGGTTACATAGAAAAGCTTTCATCATTAATAGATGAAGAGGGCTCATCTGCTTGTGGCACTGCTGGATGTAGTAGCGCTGGTAGATGGCATCTTCTTCAGCGTCCTGTTCAACTGTAGAAAGACAGGCAATTTTATTTAGCACACAAGGTACATGTGAGATTAGCATGGTAGAATGTCAAGAAGATCAGCATCAGTAACATATTTTCAAATGAGAAGCTGTAAGATAAAAAGAACACTTTCTTTAACCCTTAAAACTCTTTGGCTACGTTGACAGAGGCATGATGAATCACCACTCACCTCCTCAAACTTGTGGATCTGCCTGATGAAAAAGTCTCCGTACCGACGAGCAACTTTAGTGTCGGCGATGTGGATCATGTCCTGTGGAAGTTTTAAGAACACAGAGGTCTCACTTTGTCCAAAATCTGACATCCCTCCTGAGTGATCAAATGGATCGTTCTAAGAACAGGTGTGGATGTATTGTTTGTTTTGAACCAAAAAGTAACCATTAAAATGACCCGATTCCATAAAATAAACATACAAAGTTGACAGTTGTTGAACCAGGATAAAGGTATTTAAAAGCCAGATTAAACTCAATCATTGGTGTCTTCCAAAAAACTCATTTGTAATTAATGCAACATGTTTGCATCTGACTGTGTCTAAGTGATCTGACTGTGTCTAAGTGTCTCAATTTTATTAGCTGTGTCAACTGTGATCAAACTGAAGGTGCATTCTATTTTCCCCTCCATCTCCATGGAACAACACGTAAAGCAACGTGAAGACTTGAGCTCATTTAATAGATTCCACCATACCTTGTCAATGTAAAAGTCGACCTCGGAAGCAGACTGGAACTCCCCGTCCAGAGCAGAGATTCCGCTGGTCCACACCAGGTTCTTCATCTTGTGTTTGAAGACGAGAAGCTGAATGCGGAACTCTTGCTCACTCATGTCCAAGAATCCTGCCAGTTTGGCTACAGGCATGGTGGTGTAGAGCTTCAGGAAACTAAAAACACACACCGTGACTCAGATGACAAGTACAGATGCCCTGAAGGCACACCTGACTGAACAAACATTTTTCAAGGGCCAGATGGTTGGAAAAAACAATAAAAACAAACACAAATAAATAAAAATGACAAATGTTTGGCAAAAGGTCCTCTAACTATTCCACACAACCTGACATGGTCTACCTGCGAATCGTGGAAAGCTGGGCTTGCTGTTGCACCTCTTCGGCAAAAACCTTCAGCTGCTGCTGGAACGGCTCTTTGTGGTAGTTGGGATGGACATTGTCGTAGTTTGGCACCACCGGGGACAAGAACTTGGGGCAGGCAAAGCTGAACAGCTCCTCAAACACCTGCAGGTCTCTGAGATGAACGAGGGAACATGTGTATCCGTAAA
Source organism: Antennarius striatus (assembly GCF_040054535.1). Classification (NCBI taxonomy): domain Eukaryota; kingdom Metazoa; phylum Chordata; class Actinopteri; order Lophiiformes; family Antennariidae; genus Antennarius; species Antennarius striatus. The sequence continues at coordinate 19,014,825 of NC_090786.1, read as the reverse complement.
GGCGAGTTTCTCATGTATAAACTGCAATAATTTGCTGAAGACAGACACCCAAACTGAGGAGTTTCTTTTGTTACCCTTTCTGCATTCGCAGCATCTTATCCCCGTACTTCTCCCTCAGCTGGGTGTGAATGCTCTCGTCGATGCGCATCGGGTACATGGTGAGGGCGATGGCCAGCAGGCCATGCATCTGCTCATTTTGTTTGTTGATCTAAAATAATACATCATGCTACTGTTACACAAGCACACTCAAATGAACATAAGCATATTCTGACCTGGTTGCAGAAGCAAGACTGACCATCTCGTATTTATATGTAGACCTCTGGAACATGTTTCTGGTCCTCTGGATGTACAGAAGGATGTTGGCAAAGACTCGAATGGCATCCTGGTAGCGCCTCATCATTAAGTAGGCAAAGCCCACATAGTAGTAGGTGGTGATCTGGCACTCAGGTACACGAGAGTACATACTCTGAAAAACGGAAAGTAAAGTTACAAAGGTGTGCACTAGACTGAACAAAATGTATGGAGGTCCAAAAGTATACAGGAAATCAGAATAATTTGAGAGCTAGGCACTTTCAGTCACATGAGCATAGACGCTGGCGGCCTACCTCTGTTGCTGCCTGCTGTAAGATGTTACCTTCTTGTTGAGCTCGATGTTCTCCAGGACCTTGATGGCCTGGTAGTAATCCCCCAGCAGTGAATGAAGCCTCAGGAGCCCCACTAGGCTAAAGTAACCTAACATCTTGTACAGAGAGTGGCGACCGTATTCTCCAGCCACGCTCTCTGGATCTCCTGCAAGGCACCAAATAAAAGAACTTTTTAGCCATATCAACCAAACAGATATCATCTAAACACTGCAGTTATTTTTATCACAAGAAAACAACAAACTACTAAAATACAGTAATCACTGGTTAAACGCGGTTAATGCGTTCAAGGACCACCTGCGGAAAATGAAATTCTGCGATATAGTGACAAACTATTTATTTTATTATTTATGGTAATTCAAACGTTTATGAACACTCCCCATACTAATATTAATACACCCTATATCTGTATTACCTTTTACCATACTCTTATAGACTGTTTAATAGAGTTTTGTATTAAAGAAAAGTGTATTTTATCAAGTCTAAAGACATTATTGATTTGCATAATCCAAGATTTTCTACAAAATTTGCTTTTACTCTAAAATCCGTCCCCAAAGCACTCCACCATACCTCCGCTGGTGTAAACTTCAAGCTGACGGTTAATATTGCTCTTGTCCACCAGGGAATGGAGAACATTTAAGACGCTGTGGACATTCCAGATCTTTGGGTTGCTCCTCAGGAATTCAATCTCCTCTTCTGACTTCTTGGCCGTTTTACAGCGATACTGACTGAAGGACTGGAACTAAAAGAAAACAGTCATTCTCACATATGTATACTAAAGAAACATAAACATACGTTATTTAGCTGTTATGTAGGAGCAACATGGCCGTAGTTATTCATACTGGTAAGTCAAAGTACTGTTAAGCATAAATCCTCACTGGAAACTACAAACTAAGTCAGTGGTGGTCTGGCAGTAAGTCTACCTGATAGATGAACTCGTCAATGATGTCCCACAGCCATTGGTTAGGCAGCTCCAGGGGGGCGGGGCCATCAGCATCTGTGTACAATCACAAAATGTTTCAAATGACTTAACCGTTTAAACACTGGAACAGTGTGCACTCTGACTTCCTGCCAGAGTCCACCTGAGCATATTTTAGTCAGATATAAATGTTGACTCGGTGAAAACTAAAAGGACATTAAACTAAAGAACATTGTGTTTACTTACTGAGAATGTAGTTGAAGAGGTTGCAGTAATTATAATATGATTCAAACCTCTGCTCTAGAGTTGGTCCACCCTGATTATCAAGCAAACAACACTTATAAGATATTATAGATATTACAGATTCCTCTGTGATGAGGAGATGGATCTCATCTTGAGCAGATACTCACGCTGACTTTAGCATAGATGTGTCTGTAATACAGCTCCTTATACAGAATGAGGAACACAGCATCTGCAGAACATAATAAGCAAATGATGCCCTGAACACATTTAAAGCGTAACAGAGGCTGTAAATGAAACCTGAGATAAACACACCAAAACACATATCATAACCACGTCTCTATCATGTCCTTTTAAGTACCAGGACAATTCTGAGAGCTTTTAACAATCAATTATAGTGTAAGAATTATTATATTCTACAACAAACAAATCAAGAGTGAAAAACATTCTACAATAAGATAAAAAACGGGGCCACAGAAGGACAGATGATACACTCACCGTTACCAACAAGTGATGCTATGGTCTCAGCCTCAGGCCAAGGGGACGTCTTGAAGAAACGGTCTGTCAACTTATTCCAGCTGAAAGGGAACAGGAACAGTGATATTCATCTTTCACATACGCACAACTCTAATGCCTCCTATGTATCAGGATCACTTCTAAAGGTAGGCCGACTGTACAGGTTATGAGGTTTCACCAAGTTTCTGCCAAATCGTAATCTATTCAGTTTCATCATTGAACATTTTTAGACACAGATCAAGGTTTTTCACTGTCACAACCTGGCAGGGTTTCCTGAAACTCACACACACCTATTAGAAAAGTGACAGGTTTTCATTTCTTTAACTCTTAACAAATTTGACCATGTTAGTGGTGATACTTGAAGACAACTCACACCACATACAGCAGAACATCACTTGTCATTAATATTCTGTAAATATCAGATATTTGATAATTTATTTAACTGCATTAGGTTCGTGGTTTTATGGCGCATTTGTTGTTTTTATCTAGTTACTGTGCAGTACTTTGGAAACCTTGTATTTATTTAAATTGTGCTATATAAATAAAGTGGATTGGATTGGATTGAAATAAAAACAATTCCACTATCCCTCAACATATATACATTTAGGAGCTTTCCCTGGCTCATATCTATTTAGGGATATTTTCAAAACCATCAATGATGTGACTTTTGTTGCTTCAGATTCCTAATTCAAAGAATACCTCAGTAAAGATACACGATTCATTACCTATGAGATCAGCTGTCACCTGCAATGAATGTTTGTTTTTTTGCCCTACTGTCTCTTGTCACACACAAACTACCTTAAGGATTTTCATGAAATGTTGTGAAGGTTCAGTGCATGTCATCAGATCAGGGCAAAACCAGTCAAATTTTGAAGCATGTCCAGATAGATCTGCAAAGTCAGGAGTCTTTTCACATCCATTTTTCAGGATCTAGCTTTACTCAGCATTGTTGCCTGTTATTCACAGACTACTACTATTTTTGATACATACAAACATATTTTCTTTAGACCAGTGTAAGCAGCAAAGCTCACAGTTAAGCTTAACTTTTCAATTCTGACTTGGGACACGTTATATGGTTCCAAATTACATGTGGATCAGATTCCTGCAGCAGTATGCACAATCAGATCAGATTTCATGTGTCTTCCATACTACTGATAATTCTCACATCAATTTTTTGTTATTAATGTTGAAGACTGTAAAGTCGAATAAGAAGAATGGATGCCCTTAGCCCAATAATGTGATCAATCATCATCACACTACTGCTAGTACAACTATGTAAAAACTTGTAAAGCCTTATTTAGTTTGTGTGTGTGTGTGTGTGTGTGTGTGTGTGTGTGTGTGTGTGTGTGTGTGTGTGTGTGTGTGTGTGTACATGCAGTATATATTGATGTAATAAACTGTAAGATCATCCATCCCCATCATGGTTCTTTACCTGTTCTCATACACATCCTGGATCTCATAGATCTTCTGCTCAATGCTCTCGCTGGACACACGATTGGCCTGGAGCTCATACACCTTCTGGTCAATCAGGTCTGAGATTGTTTTGTGGAAATACTGCAAGAAGTTCTTGATCACCTCTGGGATAACGTGGTAGGTCTGCTGCTCATACTGCCTTTCATAGGCCAGATCTGCTTTGGGGTCACCTGCCAAGAGATGACAGAAAAAAACTCACCAAGTAATACCACCATAAATGCACAGCTTTTGATTTACACTCAATGAGTTACAGAGTCTGTATACACAATAGGTGTGATCTCATACGTTTGGATGTTTATGGATTATTTGTTGTGTTTATACTAACCTGTGTGCAGGTCGTAGTCGTTTGGATACGTGTACGGATCATACTGGAAGGAAAACGACAAACAATCGTTATTCATGCATCGTTGAGTATGAAACATGGGACCACCGTTAACGGTGTAGTACTTTGGCTTTCTCGTTATTATCTATCTCCAAAGTCACATAACGCTACACAACGCGTCACACAATGTGGCTACAACTGCATTATTTATTTCATCCCTTTTGCCACTAGAGTAATTTTCAGGAGACAAGGTTGCAGCAATAACATATTACTCGTTGCCTCGTATGCCGGTGGAGCTAGGAAATTAGCAAGCTAAAGCTATCTCAGCATGTCATTACGTTATTATCATGATTTAGTAAAATATCAGGAACAAGAACGTTTACTGACATCCTCTTCGTCGTGGTATGACATGACGCTCGTTATTAGTCCAAGTTCGCTGGCTGCTCGAGTGAAAAACGTAGACGTGTGGTTGATTTGCTAAAGCCGAAAAAACACGCAGCTGCTGCGTAAGACAGAGAGAGAACGAGAGCTCACCGGAAGCGGAAAAGTGGAGCGATGACCCGGAAGAAAGTAGACGCATTGTGGGAAATCGAGTTTCTACAAAGTATATCGTAATGTGCCTTCAAAATGAACGGTATAAGGAATAATTTTATTTGTATGACGTTGATCTCGTCATGGTACAACCAGTGTAGTGTACTTTTACTTTGCTGTTTTTATAGTACAGTATATATGGATGAAGTCACGATGTGTTGCTTGATAAATTGAGAACAACTGGTCTTTATATTAGGATGTGACTGACTTTTATTTTTTATTTTATATACTGTTAAATTCCCCGAAGGGGAATTCAAGAATACACACTCTAGCATGTTAGTCAATCACAATCATGCATGTTTGTGTGTACAGGCCCCTTTAATACACACAACCAGACAAGGGGGCCTGTAAGCATGAAAGGGGAGCACCCAAGTGAGCAGCTTGTGAGGGGGGATGGCATCTTGCTCAAGGGCTCTTTGGCAGTGCTCTGGAGGTGAGCTGACACCTCCCACTGTCAGCTCACACTCCAAGTGTTTTTGGGCCGGACCGGAAATTGGACTGCCGATCTTGGAACATTGGACCACCTGCTCTACCAACTGCTCTACCACTGAACCACTGCTGCCCACGCACAACACACGTCTGTTTTAAAAATACTCCAGTATACCCTTTTATTCTGATTTAATTCCAGATCTGTATTTATTGTCTTTTCATACATTACCTTGACTTTTTGAACAAATGCACCAATAATGTGCTACATGCTGTTCACCATATTAGTGTTTGACAAAATATCTGCTGAATGAAGCACCACCATTGCAAAGGGATCTTATTTATTTCCTGATACTGTATTTGTAACGCCCAAACATTTCCTACCCTTTTCCAAATTTTGAAAATTCTTACTTTATTGTAGTATTTTGATTACACATAACATAAAGTAAAGTTAGAAAGGCTGATGCTTTGAAAATACATTACACTGTGACAGTTCAGAAGTGATATAGACTAGACCCAAGGCAGTCAGAGACTGCAACATCCTGCGACACCCCTGAATTTGATATTTTACCCTGACCTACTTGCATAGGTCAAAGATCAAAGCGAGTGCTCTGACCTCCTTGCATAGATCAAAGCACTATAGCTTTGATCTATGGTCTTACTCACACTGGCCTTCTCCCTCGTCTTTCTATTTTATCTGGTTCCTGAGTGTACAAAAGTTGAACTTTGACCTTGACCTAATTTTCTACAGGTGAAAGTCATCATCTCATTTTCATCCCTTTTGCCACTAGAGTAATGTGCTTTTTGTTTCATCTTTCTTCTGCAACATTTGTGAAGATATTTGGTGGACAAACGAACAAACGGACGAACACACGAACAGTGATAATTACATTACATTAAGGCTTTGAAGAGGGATGTAATAAAAGTTAATTGTTTGATTGAAGGTGCGTTTATGCAGCTACGCCTACTGACCGCCAGGTGGCTGTAAAGCCGTGAAAAACGACCTTTTCCTCAAATGACATTGGTTCGGTCGGAAACGGGCTGATCAAAAGGTTAGATAAGAAATGCAAGAATAAAATCAAGAATGAACATCCTTCCAACTCTGAGTTAAGGAGTTTAAAATCACTACTCAGGTGATTCCGGGATCCACGTCTCTGTCTTCAATTCAATTTAAATCACTCAAAGGAGCAGTTAATTCATTTATTTTACTCGAATCTAAATATCAAATTTCTGTGTTACTGCTAAAACGGATTTTGTGCAACTTTCTTTCTTTTGAAAATGAGCTAGAAAAAATAAAGTACAAGTTGTATTCATCTCTCTCTCTCTCTCTCTCTCTCTCTCTCTCTCTCTCTCTCGCTCTCTGTTTTTTCCCTTAATTTTGTCTGTTTTTTTAATTTGTTGAATGTTAAAAAGGTTAGACGTTTCCTTGTTCAGAAAACGCCCAGTATTATTGAAAATCCTCTTTTTTGTAATTTGACTTTTATGAATAAATGTGATGTTAAAAATCAAAATTAAAAAAAAATCTCTCTGGTGTGTGTGTGTGTGTGTGTGTGTGTGTGTGTGTGTGTGTGTGTGTGTGTGTGTGTGTGTGTGTGTGTGTGTGTGTGTGTGTGTGTGTGTGTGTGTGTGTGTGTGTGTGTGTGTGTGTGTGTGTGTGTGTGTGAGGGCGTTCTGCAGTCTGCGTTTCTTCTCGCTGATCCTCCCCACAGACAGTAACCCGTCTTATCCCCTCCTCTCCTCCTCACCGCACTAATACAATCACAAAGTCTATTGAAAAAAGGATAATTTTTGTCTTGTGAGGCGGGTGAAGGATACGTAGTTGAAAGATAAGAATACCTGAAGTGTTTGCTTCACCTACCAGCAGCAGACGGAGTCCCGCCAAACCTACACCTATACTTACCGGCTGGGGAACTGCCTGCATCCGATAAGGGATCTTCAGAATCAAGTGTGGAGGAAGGGGGTGTGGAAGGAAAAAAAGTAGAATAAGAGAGGGGGAGAAAGGGAGAAGAGACACCAAGGGAGGGGAAAAGGTCAGGGACGCAGGGGGGTTATCTCACTGCCAGAAATAAGGACAGTGTAACGAACGGTTTGGCAGACGAAACCAAGGAGACGAACAAACAAGCAACGCTTCTTTTACCACTTACAAATTCAAAGACTATTCTGGATATTTATCCAGACATTTCTTAATTCCTCCAGTTTTTCGACTTTGATGAAGAGAAAATTTTGAGTCGTGCGTAATTTGGAGAGTATATTGCCACGCTACGACAGGATGCGCGTCTCACCAGTGCTGGTTCTTCTCTGTCTGTTGTGCGCTGGATGCGCTCAGAAGTTCTCCGCTCTCACGGTAGGAAGAGCCACGGAACTCACAGAATGTCTCATCCATACTCTTGTGTCGAACATGATTTAAAAGTCAGATAAGGTTGCGGATTACTACACGCGTAAAGTGACCAAAAGCGATGTAAAAAAAAAAAAGTGTCACCGACATTGCAAAATAATTTCAGTCAAACAAAAAAATTGTCATACAGTGTTGATAAGTTTCTGGCAGATTGATTTACGAAAGTATTTGTGTTTCCTGTGCCTTGTATAAACTCACAGCTGTTGGCTTGTCTGTGATGAGGTGATTGATCTACAAGCCACAAAACTGTCATTTAATTTTAATGTCTTGACATATAGTACCTGTCAGCTTCTCAGGCTGCCTTTTACTTTCTTCTTTTCACTCTTGTTGCGCCACCAGTTATATAGAGGCAATTCTGCCAGTGTCAGCATAATTCTTGCAAAAAAGCACATTGTTCTGTTTACAGAAGATGCACAACACTGTATTGTGCTAAGTTCATGGACAGGATGAAGCACAGGTACAATTTTCATGGAGAAATCATAGAACCAGGAATGTGCACTGTCAGAGGCTTCAGGTCTTGATTTAGCGGTTGATCTGACACCCGCCTCCCCCAGCACTGTTATTTATGATCGTGAAGATGTCTTAATATTCAATTGGAAACAAATGGCCACGAGTCATTAACCTACAGGTGAAGGGTCGGAGATCTTTTCTTCCTGACGGCACTATGTAATTGTGGAATGTGGGAGGAAGTGTGGCACTGAGTAAATGCTCCCCCTGAATCTTCACCATTATAAACACTAACAAACAGTGAAACGCAGAAAAAAAGAGTATTTATTTATCAATGTGGCATGGACATAATCTACCTGGCAGCTAAATGTTACACAAGTACAGTTTGCAGTTGGACGCAACACATATTTAATTACATGTTTGTTTTTTATGTTGTACTTCATCACTGGGTTCTATTAAATCCGTGTAGGAATAACACACGGAGTATTGAACTTGGGTTTTTACAGTTCTTGTGATTAAGAAAACATCTCTATATTTGTGAACAGCTAGAGTGGGAAGTTAAATCCAGGGTTTATTTAGATTAGTGTTTATGCAGATTTCACTATGCTTTATGGAAATATGAATCAGCTCCTGTAATAATGAGGCTGTATGGAGCTGCCTCTGTCTCACACCTGGTGAAAGCAATTCCACTTTACAGTCCGGCCTCCATTTCACCCTCGCTTTCATAAAATTGTGCACCTGCCCGCATCTTTTTTTCCTTTCACTGTTGGTGACCTTTTTTGTTTTTGAAACATCTTTCACAGCAATTTAGGCCTTTTCTTTTGATTGAGTTAGTAGCCTGGTTAAAGGCTGTCACTTTCTTCCTTTTCCACCATGCTGGAAACTAATGATCCCTTTTACATCCGTGCGTCCATGCAGGAAACTCCCACCACGTCCATTTAACACATTTGCAAGAGCCCTCAGCTGGGGCCCCCATTGACCCTGTGGGGCCTTGGTGTGAAGGGCCCTTTGGGGTGTTGGAAGCAGGGGCCTCTTAGCCCAGAAGGCCCTTATCATCCTACAATGTGCTCTCTGCTGGAGTCTCGCCTCCTCCATACTCCATTCAACCCCACAATGCCGCAGAGCCAGGGGGAGGTAATAGGATTTCATTTTGTATGCTGGTTGGTCTTGTAAAAAATTCAGTAAACCCTGCCAACCTCACCCTCACTCGTTCCTTTGCCAACCTCCTGTAGTATTTGAGCAGATGCAAAAATCTTTTCCTGAGAGAGATCACACAAAAAGTACAACACAAAGAAATAAAGCTAAATACCACTGAAAAAGGACTGATAGTGAGAAGCAGCTGTTTGTAAGAAGATGATCTGTGCAATCTGTGGATTACAGTCACTATATGGGGTCTATTGTGGTTGAATCTCTTTTTTCGTTGCACTGTGGTAGAAGTTTATACCATTTGAAACTGAGGCGGAGACCATCCATCAGTCCAGCACGTTACTGTGCAGATGATGGTGTCAGCTCAGAGTGGCTGGAATGAGACATCAGGGAAGTGTCAGGACTCTGCCTCAGCCTTGCTCATCCATCACTACAGGCAAAACACTCAGATCTGCAGCAGACAACTGACAATGATTAGGAGGACACAGGAGGAAAAAGTCCTAAACTCGTCATTAGTCTCTGACACTTCTTCTCACTGGCTTTCCATCTTATTTTTTCCCCTCCGTCAGTTTGCCATCCTGAAAGAAATACTTGGATGTGATGCAGTATTTGGATGGTTGCTTTCACGGGTGATGACTTAATGCCAAATTGTGCCTTCATGTCATATTCTTTTAAATTTATCTAAAACCCACGGGCACCTGGCATGCTGCTGTGAGCTGTCGAATGGACATCTAGCAGTATGCTGAGCCTCTGAATTAATTTGAGTTGTCAGTTTGCTGGCTTGCGGGTCTCATCCTGATAATGACGTGTGGTCTGTGCGCTAGGGTGGCCAGCATGAGTCGTAGCAAGGCTGGCATTCCACCACAAAGACGGCTACAGCAGTGAGATGTCCCAGTATGAAAGGACATGGGGAGAAACATACCACATTAATGGGAACTGTTAGGTGAATGCAGAAATGCCAACACCCCAGCAAATGCAGGGACACTGACAAAGTTGTGCAGGAAGATTTTAGTTTAAATAGAGGTAGAGATGGACCACAGCATCACCTGGTCACGTCTGGTCAGGGCCGTTTTACTTCCACTTGTGTTCTTCTGTCGGTTCGTTTGCTTGCTTGCCAGTGGGATTATGCAGACAGTAGAACAGGATAGAATCCCCACCTATATATCTGAATAAGCTCACTTGAAAAGTCTCACGCTGTCACACTGTCATAAACTCCACCCACTATCTGTCAATCAAGCACATAACCAATCATTGCGCCCAACCAATCATGGCGCATCTGCCAGAAGGAATCATTTGAACAATATGGAGTAAGGCATCTGCTATGTTAGGAGAAGAAATAACTATACATGGACTACCCAGTTAACAAAATTTTAGAGTGTCATAACTGTTCCAACAATTTTCATGTTTTTGAGCAAAAAGTCCAAATGTCAGGAATGACACAGCAAATGGCAATGAATTCTGAGTGAAACTATCTGTCCAGCTACGGTTTTTCGTTTGGAATGGGACAATCGATGTAGTATCCAAAATGCTCCTCGGGTATCTAACAAAAACTGTCTTTAAGTAACTACATACAGCTCTGTTCATGTAGTCAGCTAACAGAATTATCACTTCTCTAAAATTTTCGAAAAGCTGTTGAGTCGATCCACTGGACGTTAAGAAAGTTCTTGAAGACATTTTGTCTCTCAGTTCTGAACTGAAGAAGTCTCTTGGATGAGAGACGAAACGTCTTCAAGAACTTTCTTAACTTCCAGTGGATTGACTCAACAGCTTTTGGATAACCATGACCTGGATGACTGAGAACCTACACAGTTCTCTAAAATTTCTTTTTGACAGGTGCCTTTTCCTTTAAAGTTAGCTCCTTTCCCAATCTTTCTCCAGTTAACCTGCTAACATTCATCTACGGCTTCGCAATGCCCGCCCAGCGCAATCCATGATTTGCCAACACAAAGTCTATTTTATGTTACCATGTTGGTTTTTGACTACGTTGGGTGCGCTTGGTTTATAATACCAATACATTTGTTTTCATATAATTGGTATGAAGTCTGATATTGTTTTATCGTAGAATTTCCACTTGTTCCCGCTAATAGAATAGAATAGAATAGAATAGAATAGAATAGAATAGAATAGAATAGAATAGAATAGAATAGAATAGAATAGAATACTACACTACTTGCCGGGCCTGGAACTTTATGGACATTGAATAAATAACCACAAGGAATAGCAAACACTCAAAAAAAATAATGAAAAATGAATAGGATTTTCTCAAAAGGAGAAATGTTTTCCCCTTCATAGGACCTCTTATCATCTCATGACCCCTGAGATTTATCTTGGTGCCCTTTGGGGGACTCAAACAAAGATAAATACAGTATGCCATCTACTTCCTTACGCTCTGCTCTCTGTGGACTAATTCTTGCTTTGTCCACATCAAGAGTAGTATGAAATTAGTTCACCATGACCAATATAATTGGACATGCTTGCGTCATGTTGTTACTCCAAACAAAAAAAAGGTATCACCCCATACTTATTTTTTTAGGAAAGTTGTATAGGTGTTGAGATTGGGTTGTTCTTTGAAACAAATTGATGTGAAGTGGCGGGTTCTGCGATCACTGAAAGAATCTTTCAGTGATCTTCTTAAAGCAACTCATCATTTTAATAGCCTGAGAAGAAAATGGCTGCAAGAGAAATCTTTTTAAAAATTTTTTAAAAGAAAACTTTCATTCAGACCAAACGACTTGGCTTCCCCACCACGTGGCTCATCTTCTGATGTGTTTGAACGAGCTTTTCTTCTTCCACCCCTCCCACCCCACTAGAAGATTTATGAGCAGAGTTTACCTCCCCGCTCCCACTTCCAATCCCCCATACCCACCCCCACCTCCCAGCCCAGGGCAATGCTTCTTACCCTGCCAACCCTCTTCCAGGTGCATTCAGCCCAGCCCTGCAGCTCTGCTCATATGAAAGCAAGGGGCTGCCACCAAACCTCATCTCTCACTTCATTTGTAAGATGTCAGATACAACAATTTTTTTTTATCAGTGATCATCCTGCCCTTTTATTCATTTTGTGCGCTGTCGTGCCTTTTCTTTTGATGGCCCATTTTATGGCTTACCTTCAAGCTTTGATCCTCCTCTTTGTGTGGCGGATTGATAAGTGTATTTTGTGTTTGAGAAGAAAAGCACATTTCTATCTATCTCTTGATGTATTTTAATGAATAACTGATAGAGACGGCATGCAGATAGATAAAGGATGTTTGTGCTTCCACGAATGTCTCAAAACAATAGAAACATCAGTAATTCATATGTGCAAATATATCATTTGAAATATTACAAAAGAGTCCAGAAATTTATTTATTTTTGTATTGGATTACTTGAAAACAGCACCTGCATTGGCATAGACATTTTATTAAGTTTGTTGTTTTAGCAATCCTAGACATCATTTCACTGAAATGAATGAATCACAAAACCTTTATGAAAACCCAACATTCACACTGTAGCAGCACAAAGCTCCCTGACATCTCGTTTATTGAAGGACTTTCATTCACTGTCTTTTCATTCATTGTGGCAGTCACAGCTGGTTGCCAACCCCTTCAATGCATTGCACCATTGGGTGGCCTGGTGAGGGGTGTTCATAACAGATACAATGGCAGCATTGACACAGGTGATCTGATGTGTTCAGCAAGGAGTCCTTTTCATTGTTTCACTTTTAATGGCCTCTTCAAACTTTCCCGGCAGTGATTCCCACTGAATACCTGTGCAGGTGGTGGTACAGGCGAAGGCAAGAAAAAGCATCTGTCTTCTACATCCCTTTAGACTTAAAAAAGCTTTTCTGTGCTCCGACAATCTTGTGTTGCTCTTTATGACTGTGGTGTTTTGTGTATTTCTAAAAAAAGAATGCTTAATTATGATTAATTTTTTCAAGCAAATTGAATGGATTCATAAATTCATCCTGCTAGTGAGATTTGGTGTGGGGTCAAGGTTAGGATTAGGGTTAGAATTTTTCCTCCACAAGTACTGATCCTTGACCTCATAAATCAATTGACAATCACTCCTGTTGGTGTGGACATTAAAAGTTTCTGGTGCAGAACCCACCAGTTCTCAAAAATGTCTCATTTAACAAATGTTTTCTCTGCTTATCTCCTTATTTGTCACTTGTGCAGTTCCTGCGGGTGGATCAGGATAAGGAGTGCAACATGGAATGCAGTGGAACTCCTCGCAAGCCTCTGTGTGCCTCTGATGGCAGGACCTTCACATCTCGCTGCGAGTTTCTCCGAGCCAAGTGCCGTGACCCCCAACTGGAGGTCATCCGAGGGCCATGCAAAGGTTAGGTCATGAGTCACGCTTCAGCTCCGTCTGGTGCTCTCAAGAAGTCACAATAGAAGTTTGTGGATTAAATTTATTTCAGAATAACTCATTATTTGAGTGCTGGTATGATGAGTTGGGTTGACAAAGTGAGAATTGTTTGAAGGGGTTTCAAATGTTCATGAATTTTTCACATGGTAAAATTTAGTGGTTTTCTCTGGAAATAGCTTTCTTAAGGATGTTGACGTTTCTACAAGAGACATGCACAACAAAATGGGACAACAGAGTCCACATTGATTTTAGGTTTTTTAAATCAAATTATTATGGCGAGGCAAGGGTCTTTGAGTACAACATCTTGACTATAATTAATGGCTTTGTTTTCAATGTAGTAGACATAGACCTGTGCGTATGAGACTGATGGAAAATTGGATATGGAAAGCCTATAAGGTCAGTAGCTCACAAGCTCCCTCATTGTTAGTTAGAAGGAAGCATCCGTACACCCAAAGGCTGCAAGCCCAAACCCTTTCACTCCCACCACACTCTAACTCTATACGGCTAGTTCTTGCTCTTCAGAATGGAGACAATGATCTATTCTTACACATTACAATATTAGATCACAAATGCAGGGAGTTAGTGAAAGAGTTTGCTTAGTTTCATATGATGGAAAAGCCTTCCATGATTTTATGCCCGTCCTGGGTCCCCATGGCAACGTCTCTGAGCAGACATCTGGATGTGGTGGATAGCGCTGGGACAGAATGGAGGATTCCAGCTAGGAAGCTGAAAGGGACGAGAGTCCATGAAAGTCTTATTGTATGTGTCAATAACATTGGGTCTGTAAGAGTTCAGACCCCCTTCTGTTCCTGGACGGCTCGGGTGAAAGACTCAGCACCAGCAGCTGAGTCAGCAGTCAAAAGAAACCAGAGGGCTGGTCTGGCCCAAATGCACACAACTGGGATTGTGTTTAAGGATGGTGAGACTGGTACCACATTTGTTTTCTATCACTGCACTCTGATGATTCAAGTGCCCTGTCATTTTTTCCAGTTAGCTGTTTGGTCGGAGCCCCTGAGAGAAGTCTGATGGTTTTGGGTTTTTCCAGTGGAGCTATCTTTAGAGCTCTTCAACTTGCTATTTTCTTCCATCCAGAACATCCACCGTCTTGCCCCCTCTCCTTGTCAATGACAGTCACACACACACACACACACACACACACACACACACACACACACACACACACACACACACACACACACACACACACACACACACACACACACACACACACACACACACACACACTGTGCTGGAAAGACGACGCAAATTCCCCTGTATGTGTCTTGTGGGCAATCTAATGTAAGCCAAGCCAGTGACATGCTGCCTCCTGACCAAACTGATGAGCATTTTCAAACCAAGCATGACTCATTGATTTAATACGATTTGAACCCACCAGTCTCACGGGCCACATTTCACCTAATGTGCCACAATAAGCTTCCATGAAGCCCATAACATCAACACATTTCCAGTTTTGCACAGCTGTTGTTGTAGGCCATGTGAGATGAAGCAGCTGTGGAACAACAAGATGAGCCATGGCTCTGACAGAGAGATGTGAAAACATTAGGTGAACACAGGTTGACCCATTTATGTCCAGAAATACTTACAGGACTGCTTGGGCTGAACTGAGGGCATAATCTAGGTCTAGGCAAGGACTGAGACAGGCTCAGAGACATTAAGGAAGAGTCAGGTTTTCCTTGTGCACCAGCTCTTTCCTAGAGTGACTAGAATGCTCTACAATAGCAGCAATAACTGCCGTTCTAAGTAATGACTTTACCACTATTAGTTTTTGTTCAGGCTTGTTCCTAATATGATCTGGGGTGTTGGTTCTATTCCCAGCCACATAAGTATCATCCACTTCCGAAATGTCTGGATTTGTTTCCCTTGCATGTCTCCACTCTTCATGCATTTTCTTCCCTCACCATCTTTTACTTACTTTTTAAGGATAATGTGTGTTTATAGTTGTGCAGCATAAGAAACTAGTTGAGTTGTGGGTTGAATCATGGGTCTCTGCGATGTGTAGTGATTCTGGTGATTTGTGGTGCTCCTCAGATACATCCAGATGTGTGGCAGAGAAAAAGTACACAGAGCAGCAGGCCAAGAAGCTCTTTCCACAGGTCTTTGTGCCTGTATGCAACCCTGATGGAACATATAGTGAGGTAACAAAAAACACAACATGAATGATACTCGTAATGAATGCAAAAATTTTCTTGTGGTCTTCTGAGGCCGCAGCAGAAAAGAGCACCTCATTGGCAACAAGATTCCACTTTTGGCATCGATTGTTCTTCTTTTAATGCTGTGACTAAACATTTTCCTCTCCTTGTTTCCATTTCTGGTTAGATTTGTGCTGACTTTGTGTTTAAATGTCATTATGATTACAGGTTCAGTGCCACAGCTATACTGGATACTGTTGGTGTGTCACCCCCAATGGTCGACCAATTAGTGGCTCAGCAGTAGCCAACAAAAAACCCCGATGCCAAGGTCGGTAAAAGCCCAGCTACCTGTCTTACCATGTCTAACTCTATTTATGGTGCACTGGGGCATCTTGTCATGTAGCAAGCTGGATCAACTTAATTGTACTGGAATCCAGTTTTTGTAATTTTGTGAAGCAACAATGACAAATTGAATTCAAAAAGCAAAGCATGACATTTCATGTATCTGGGGGTGCAATGCTCAGTCCTGTGGGCAAGTGGTCAGTGACAACCACAAGGTTCGACAGCCACCCAAGGCCGAAGCATTGCTCAAAGCACTGGCCTGCAGTGTAAATAAACCTAGTACAAAATCCATGCTGCAGATTTGTGCAACTAAGTTAAACTACAAGGAATGTAAGTGTCCTTTAGGGATGGCTTCATCCAAACAATCAAATAACCAATGCCACATGTCCTCCGTGGGTGTCTCCGTGGGGTTGCTTTGGAAGCTGCGCCAGTAGTAGCAGCAGTAGACATACTGTAACTGCTCAGTTTACATGTATTCTGCAAATTATTTGAGCCACTTTGAAGTAGCAGTTGGAAACAAGTCACAAGAGTTTTCCACTGTTACACAATGCTTTATAAAGTCTGCTTGTAAGTTTCACCGTTTGTTCATGCCCCAGTTCGTGATGTATGCAAAAGATTTTTTATTTTGCTTTTAAAATGTAATTAATTTAAGGTGATGATTTTCAGGTTCAAAACAAGAGAGAGCTACTACAAGAGAACCAGGTAAAGCAGGTGAGATTTAAACCAGAGAACAGTGGACTCCTGCACTTACAGTTGTATGTGCACTTATATTTGTCAATGTACATGTGTCTATCAAACCATTGCATGTACGTGTGTGTGTGTGTGTGTGTGTGTGTGTGTGTGTGTGTGTGTGTGTGTGTGTGTGTGTGTGTGTGTGTGTGTGTGTGTGTGTGTGTGTGTGTGTGTGTGTGTGTGCGTATTCCTTTGTATCTTGACAATTTGCCTGCATCTGTGTTGGAAATGTGGAGGTTGGTCACCTGTCAAGGCTTGCCTTTTTAATATTTTGTCAATTTGATAGAGTGCAAGCAGCCTGAAGGCTGATATAAAAGCAGTGAGTTACTGAGAAACAAGCAGCTACAGCACCTTTACCTGCCTGCTGTCTTTGTCAGGCAGCCAGGGAGCAGCCAGAGTGGATGAAAACTGTCTTCTTATACGCTTGTGTTCTCAGATTTATTTCATTTTATTTCATTTCTTTTTCAGCCAATTTGTCATAAGATATAAGGAAAATGTTCAGCATTCATCCTCCATTATACTGTCACTCTGTGTCACATCAGCATCTTCCCCCTCCACAGAAAGAACCACTAAATATCCCATCATCTCGCCCAGATCCTGTTTATCTTTCTTTCATCTTATTATTAACAATTTGTTTAACTGATGTAATTTGAAGGTTCACAAAGAAAAGACAATTTGTGTTGACTGATTATGTCTGTGCATGGTTGTGTGCATGACTGCTTGGGAGAGAGAAAGTGCATATGCGTCCATGTGTCACATGGGTTATTTCTGTTAGTCTGACATTTATGTCTGCATCTCTTTCTATGCAAACAAATGGGCATATTTTGTGTCTGAGACAGGCCAACTCATTACACAAAGCTGAAGTGGAAATGCAAAATTGGAGAAAAGAAGAGGGATGCAGGACAGGGAAGGAAGAAAAGAGGTGGATAGAGGGAATGTGGTTCAATCTGAACTGGTTGAATATACAAGGCTGTGAAGAGCAGAATAAACTGTGATTTTGTGGTGACCCAGCTTTAAAAGTAGCAATGATGGCATCAATATTTTTTGATCCTCTAGATCAGCAACTAAACATTCCATAATGGCCTCTCCAGTACTTTTATTATTACAATATTGGTAAAATTGAACACCAAATGCTTTACCATAAACCGTTTTCTGGTGCTTTACCTGACAAATTCATTCACATACTGGAGTCATATGCAACTGCCGACTGACAAACAGCAGTTAAACTAATACTGTATGACCACACAAAGCACGGGGGTTTCCTCGCAAATCCTAAAAGAGGTGTTACAGTCATTTAAAAGGCCACAAAGTAAAGATAGGTCATTAGTGGTTTATCGTAAATCTAAATCACAAATACACTTTTGAGATAGTATTTCCATCTGTGAAGTGAGAGGAGTAATAATGTGTTTGCCTCAGTCAGTGACACATTACATTTATTTTTATCCACTTAGCTGCTAGAGAGATAAATGACTGGTGTAATGGAATGGAGTTTAATGTAAAACCCCTTTATTCATTCAGAGGAAAGAAATTTAAGATTAATCCCTGTTTGTGGTGGAACTCGTTAAAAATTCTTTTTACAGGGCTTTACCCAGAGTGAGCTTCACCATAAGCAGCTCAAAACTTCCATCTTGGTCTCCCTCCTATACAACAAACAGACAAACAAACAAACAAACAAACACTGAGCCTCTCTATCCCTCTTTTCTTTGGTTTGTCAGTCTCTCCCACCTTTACAGCTCTCCTAATCTGATTGTGAAATCATCAAGGGCAACTGGTCCACATTCATTTTTGCCGACCTCAAACTGTCCCTCACTGTGTCAAGATCTCTCTTATTACATGATGTGTATCCACGACATACAGTATATGACCACTATATTTCTTTTTTTCTTTCTTTCTTCATCCTCTTACGATAAACAATTGTTCCTTTTTTTTTCTTACTCTCCTTACCTGTAATACTGCCTCCATCTTTCTTGGCCGGGCAACGTGCAAATCTCACATAGCATATTGTTCTGTAATCTAGCTTACTCTCGTAATTGTAGTCTCCTTGCAAATATTCTCCATTCTAAATGCAGATGAGACTGGCCTAGTGGTGGATCCACACCCCGCTGCTGATGAAGAAGGTGAGTTTCTGTCTGACACACTGTGAGTGAAAACGGGTTGATGCTACACTTTTGTTCACCTAGATGCTGATGGCTGTCTCCAAAACAGCTTTAAAACATCCTTAAAAGGATGGAGCCTGCACACAAGGCAACATCATGTTTCAAACAGGACATTGAAGGAGATGTGAAGAGAAAAAAACAAATTAATGAGAAAATATAAAGGGAAACCAAAACAATAGTTCACTGTCTCTCTACATTTCTTTTAAAATCAGGACCTTATTTGGAAGTTTTGTGAAGACAGTGTCCGGCTATAACCTTAAACATATCATTGATTACAACAACTTCATCAGTTGTGTTGAGAAATGTAGGCCTACACAAGTTATTTTTAACATTGATTCAACCCAGTCTGAATACAGTACAGTAGAAAAATAGGCTGGGTGCATTCTGAAGCAACCATCTGTCATCATTAATACTGGCGTTGATTTAAGTTTTCTTTATCAAAGACAAAATCTGTCAAGTCTGTCTGCAGGGACTCCTGTTGTTGTAACCTATGATCTGTACCATTGGAAACAAACATGCTACCAGGTTTGGAAGTACTGGCACACAACCTGGTATTAATCTCTCTACTGTGTAGAGAGATGTTTCAGGATTTCTAACTTTTCTTAAAATGATCAATTTAAAGACATTAGAGCTAATTTAAAGACATTTGTTAGGTGGAGCCAGGTTTAGGAATATGTGTTTGTCTTTGCAAGTCTGCAGCAGGATAGATGTGATTGGGGTTATTATTGAGTAATTAGTTACTGGAAGAAAAGAGGCCAGACTGAGGAGGAGAGATAGTGAATACATTGGTAGAAGGATGCTGAGTTTTGAACTGCCAGGCAGGAGGCCTAGAGGAAGACCAAAGAGGAGGTTTATGGATGTAGTGAAAGAGGACATGAAGGTAGTTGGTGTGAGAGGAGAGGATGCAGAAGACAGGGTTAGATGGAGGCAACTGTTTCACTGTGGCGACCCCTGAAGGGAAAAGCCGAAAGCAGAAGGAGGTTACTGTCAGAAAACATACGAGTATCAATAACAGTAGCTGTGAGACGTACAGTAATTACAGTAATTAACATAATGAATGAATAACTACAGTAATATTATTTACCCTATGTTTGCTGTGATTAGCAAGTCAGCATGCCAAATGAAGGAAGCCAATGAGCCAAGTCAAGCTGCAGTATTCCTTCAGTACATTCCAAAAAATTGTAGATACTGTATGTGAATGTTGTTGGTGGCTGTACCTGTGTGACACTGTTTCACAGCACCATTTTGAAAGTTAAATTTCATCCTACCAAATTGCATCATATTCAAATATGACACAAAAACTGATTAAAACAACAAGCAGTATATGTTGGCTAGTTAATATACATTCCACCAGGTGCAGCACTGACATGCTGAATGTCATTTCATCATTGGCAAACCAACAATAAAAAATATAATGATAGAAATTGCTACGATTGGGAAGCCTGTTAAAACTTTTACTTTTGATAATTCTTGATCTTCGTCCAGTATTTATATTATATTTCATTGATTTATATATTGTGACATTGTTTAAATTTTCTTGCTTTAAACCCCAAATGACACCAAAAGTTAATCAATTCCTGGTTTCATAACAATTATCTATCACTGTTGCTGGGATGCAAGGCAATCATGTTCCAAGTTTATTTCAGTGTTTTATGTTCTATTATGTCATTTTGATGTGATCATTTAAAAAGACAGGAGGATCACTCCTACTTTGCTGTTATATTTCTGCTCCCAGCCGACGTGCAGTTTGCTCTCTGCCCACATAACAGCAGTTTTGCATTTTACAGTCTGTGATTTTTGGAACCAGGTTTGGCATGATATATGAGTATGTTTTTGATTGAAGCTAATAAATCTGTCGTGGTGGTTTCTTTCAGACATCATTTCCCAATACCCAACTCTGTGGACGGAGCAGGTTCGCAGCCGACAGAACAATCGAACCAAAGCACCATGTGAGTTTCAAAGCCCGCTTTCTTTTTAATGACTACGATTGGGTGTTGTGAACTTCAACAGAAAGCATGCTTTATGTTTTTTTTAACTTGTGTGAGCATTCATGGTTTGTGGCTGTTCCCGTCTTTTAGGAAACCAATGCATTTTGGTTTTGTGTGTGTCAAGCCATAAGGATCTGCTTGTCTGTAGTTCTTTGTGATGTAGCTTACTTGTCACTATATAGTGTAACCTGGATCTCTTGTCCTTCTTGCTGATCCATTCTGTTCATCTCTTACAAACCGTCATGTTTATTTCATTTTACAGATCAGTGGCTTTCATGGAAAAAATAAAGGAAATAATGTTGCTTTATGCATTTAAAAATGCTTTTAGGGCAGGGTATAGATGAAAACGCTTCATGCTTCTGTCCATTTGTGTGTAAATTCTATTATCATAATTGACAAGCATTAAAAAAAATGCATGAGAAAGGCAGCATTTGGGTTTTAATTACTATGTGCTCTTTAGGCTGTGGGGGTTTTAAAAAGAACACCACAACAAAAGCCCCATACAACAGAGCTGGACCGAAGACAGTTTTTGAGAAAGTAGAGAGGTATTTCATTTGGTCTTTTCTGTGTGGCTAACGATGCCTAATGAAAATAAACAAAGAAAAGGGATATGCATAATCCTGCAGCAGCTTCCGAGCCTTGAGGCGAGCTGGAATGAGAGGTAGGGAATGGTGATAAAAGCTCTCATGGGTGAAAGAGCTCCACTTTCATCCCCATAAATTTAATGCTGAAAACTCTGTTGGAGAGCTGCACAGCAGAGAGGGAGGGTGCTGAACAGAACAAATCTGATGATATCCTGCTGAGGTTCTGCTAAACCCCTCGTTTTCTGTTGGAGCCACCAACTGACCACTGTTTCGGCTTTTGTGTTGTCTGTCTCTCTCCATCACACAAAACCACAGAGGGCAGTCCAGTGTCTAAATATTTACTTAACTTGGGGCATAGGAGCTGTACTCGAGTCATTAGCCTGTTAATGTCCGTAAACAGTACCACGGGGGGTTGGTAGAGCAGTCCGCACACCAAGCACTCATCCTCCACCCCATCATCCATGCTTAGAGTGTCATGAGACAGCGGTCAAAACAGTTGGCCTCTCAGTAGAAAATAATTTGAACGTACTCCATCTTGTCCATCCATCTATACATCCCAGCTGTCTATGGGCATGAAGCGAGGTACACCCCGGATGAGACGCCAGCTCATCGCGGGGCCGCACAAAAGACAACCATGCATGCAGACAATTTGGTGTGACCAATTCACCTCAGCTGCATGTTTTTGGAGGTGGGAGAAAGCTGGAGAACACAGACAGAACCCACATAAACACAGGGAGAATATACAAACTCTGCACAGAAAAGAATCAGACCCAGAACCTTTTTGCTGTGTGTCGACAGCATTTCCCACTGTGCCACCATGCTGCCTTACAGGATCTTTCACAAATCCAAAATGGGTAATTTAGACTCACTTGATTTCTGAGTTAATGCTATCTTTATGGGTGGATTGTGTTTTTCTGCCACAACTACTGATTCCTGTGATCTGTGACCCTTTCTCCAGCCTCATCATGTGACCAGGAGCAGCAATCCGCCCAGGAAGAGGCAAGGCAGCACAAGAACGATGCTGTATTTGTGCCCGATTGTGCCCAAGGGGGGCTATACAAGCCGGTCCAATGCCACCCCTCCACTGGCTACTGCTGGTGTGTGCTGGTGGACACCGGTCGGCCCATACCTGGGACCTCCACCAGGTGGGAGAGGCTACACCTATGGTCTGGCATTATTGGGCATTTCTGTCGTACTTTTGCCTCAATTTACAAAGATCATCGATATGAAGATCTAAATTGTAAATATGTAGTGTTTATGGACAGTCGTTCCGCAAATGGGTAGTGAGCATAACTATCACTGCAGATGTGCCTGCTGATAAGAGGCTGTCCGACTGGGTGCCTGTGTTTTCTTCGTCAACTAATACCTTTTACATGCTTTCACGTCAGGCTGTTTCATCATGGACACTTTCAGCATCTGTGGCCTTTGCTTTTGTGGTGTGTTCTACACCATTGGTACTAGTGGCTTTTTGTCAGGTCCAACTCAGTCACAAGTTTTATCATGAGTCTGATTAATTAATGTACCCATCCAGCCAAAGCAGGGAGCTACCCACCTTGTGTCATCTTCTGCTTTTGTCGCCAAGTGCTAGCTCATGGGGTAATAGATGTGCCTCTGTCAAATAAAACTGCTGTCTGCACCTTCCTTTTGCACCATGAGATTCATTTGTAGTTTTATGGTGCTGTGTAAATTAAACAGTAGCAAGGAAGGTGATCGAATGGCTACCATCTCGGCACACAGAAGCCTTATCAATTATTCCAATACACAACTTTTTTCACACTGTATGCAATAAGCTAATGGTTAAAACCATCTTGACGGTGGGAGAGCGTCCATCTTCTGTATCCTGGTTTCCTTTTCTGACTGTGGAGTATAAAGTACTGGCACTGGTCCATATACAGAGTTCATTCACCTCAGGACATGTATGTTGGGTAACTGTCGGCTGCTCTCTTTGTGATGTATTCAAGTGCAGTGTTTTGGCTCTGACACAGATTGATTGAAGTTGTGAATGAGTCGGTATATGTTGCCACAATTTCTTTCATATCAGTTTGTTGCATCTGTGACATTTTCTTACCTGAGGCAGGAACATCTGCTGGTTTGCAACCAATGTTAGAGCTGCCTTTTTTTTCCAGAAATGACTGGAAATAAAACAACCACCAAACAACAACAACTAAAAAACCCTTTCAGATTGCACAAAAGACTGACATAAGTGTGTAAACAGACATCTCCATTGCAGTCGAGACAGAGTGGCTCAGTGGTCTGGTGAGCGGCAGGTCAGAGGTCATTCACACTGGCAGAGTGGGGCACTAGAGAACTCTTATTGAGCAGCAAGGCTGAGTATCAGATTAACAAGGCTTCAGGCAGCATGCCAGACAGCACATTAGCACACATATGGAAGCATGGGTATCCTCCCTTCCCTCTCCTTGTCCCAAACCAACTTTTGGCCCAGTCGCAGCAGCAATCAGGGCTCTGCTGGTTCTCCAATGAAGAACGTGAAAACTTTTTGTGTCCCACGCTCTCTGTCTGCCTGTGTGCCCCTTGCCTTCTATCGTTCTCTCTTTTTCACCCTTCCTCCCACTTTAAATCCTCATACCGTCAAAAATTCTTCCCTTCGTTTTGGATGCAGGTCACAGTCATTGGTTTCCCACAAAACGATTATTTAAATCTTTGAGATTTAGTTGCATGGGCGAAATTGGAAAAAATGAGATTCTTCCCTGACTTTAGACGGAGGGTGGTTTTACTGTTATAAACAAAACCTTTCACCCATTTCACTTTGACTGAATTGGCATGATGTATTTTTTGTCATAGGTATGAACAACCAAAGTGTGATGGAAATGCCAGGGCCCACCCAACCAAACCTAAGGACCATTACCGAAGTAGACATCTCCAAGGTACATCTCTGAAACCTAAAAACCTGTTTTTCTTCCCTGCTCGGAGAACACGGTGAAGAACTTCCAACTGATGCCATGCCCCCAGAGTTGTGATAGCAGAACTTGTGTGTCTGTGTGTGTCTGCTGACATCATAAACACTTTGAGTCAAGGAAAAGCTTGACAAACAGTTGAGGATTACCAGATACTGCCCTTCACTGGTCAATAAACAAGGAGACTGAGACGAATCGGGGGTGGAATCAGTCTTTATCTAACATGGAAGATGGAGGATAGTGTGATGATAGCACAGAGAAAAAACAACAGCAGGGGAGGAGTAGATAATGGATAATAGGATGCCACACACAGTTAGTGATAGAAAGACTGGCAGGATAGATAACTAAATTGAAGGTGGGAGAGGATTTTGAAGGGTGGTGGTAATGGGGTGAATTTATTTACAACTGTTGTTTGCTCTGTTGGGTGGTTTCTCTTAACCCTGACCAAATACAGCCTCCAATGTAGTCCTAAAGTATTTAACCCTTGATCTTTTACTCACGATAATCATAGGCTGCATTCTTACTGTAGGCATATCAGATATCCTTCCATATCTGATTTTTAGGGATGACTGTTCACACATTTTTTGTCCAAATGTGTCCAAATGCAATCTGGCTCAGTTCAGACTGGGCCACGTTATCAGCCAATCTGAAAGGTTGCCATAAAAATGACGTCGGGGCACATGATGTGTGAGGTCATATAATGGCGTTGGCGGCAACGACAACAACGATGACGAACATGTTTTGTTACCTTAGCGTAATGGCAATATCACTGTCTGGTAGAGGTTGGGAAAATCTCACACACACCCGACATTGTGAACTTCTCTTCCATTTTTATCGCTCCGTAATGCGCGACGCTCTTCCTTCTGGCACCTTGCTCTCGTGTCACCATATCCGATCTGGGTGTTTGGAGCTGTTCAGAGTGAATACGCATCTGTCCATATCCGACATGAAACTACCTCTCAAATGTTGTTTCAGTCTGTCCCGCAAATATCGGATATCATGTGGTATGGGACTTTACAGACTACAAACGAGATACGCAATATCAATCTGGGTGGGCTAAAAATTGGATATAGGCGACTAGTCTGAACAAGGCCATAGATCTGAGTAAATTCTAACTGCGGTTGCTTCAAATTGCAATTGATTATGTATTTTTGCCATTGGGTGGCATGGTGAAGCAGTGGGTAGAATGGATGGAAGGATGGATGGATGGATGAATGGATTGATGGACGGATGGATGGATGGATGGATGAATGGATGGATGGATGGATGGATGGATGGATGAATGAAGGGATGGATGGATTTGAACTGGAGGACATGTTTGAAATGACCACCGAGGCAATTCAATTTTCCTAAAATATATGAGATCATTGATATAATACAATAGACAGAGGCTTTAGGTTACTTTTTTTAAATGCCATCATTTCGACTATTGTATAATTTAGCAAAACACAACTCCTCTGAAAAAATGATGACACAACCCGTCTTTGAGCATCTGTGATACAAGGGGCGGCAGTATCTCAATCCACTGAGGCTTGGGCTGGGGACCGGAGGGTAGCCGGCTTAAGTCCTGAGTGGACCAAAAGCTTGAAATGTGAACTAGCAATAGAGAGGTGCCAGTTCACCTCCTGAGCACTGCTGAGGTGCCCTTGAGCAAGGCACCATCTCCTACAAGTTGGTCACAGGGCACACCACAAAAGGAGCTGCCCACTATTTACTTGCATGCCCTACAGTTCCGGTGTGTGTGTTTCATGTACGATACATACATATGTGTGTAAAAAAGAAACAGACTGGAGTGGAAAAGTAATTTCCCCAAGGAAATAATAAAAGTTTTTTTCTTCTTCTTCTACAATATATCAGATGTGCAGAAATAGCACTACGGACAGGACAACAATGAAAGCAACAGTACAGTAAATGGAGTAAATATCTGAAACAGATATAGCTTAAGCAGATTTATAAAGATTTTGAGCTTCTTATGATTAACAGTAAAAGGGGGAATATTTTTCACTTTTTACATTTTTACTTTAATTCTATCATTAAAAACACAATTCCAGCAATTATTGGTAGTTTAATTTTCAACGTCAGTTCATTTCAATGTGTCCTTGATTGTGTCCAATCACACTTTGAAGCGCTAAGTCTACAAAACTCAACTGCTCCTGATGGTGTGTGAAAGTGTGTGGGGGTGGATGAATGGTAAAGTGTTGTAAAGCTCTTTGAGGCGTCAGCAGACAGAAACATGCCATGTAACTGAAGGTTAACTTTGAAATGACATAGCTTATGACTGTTTTGCTCATGGGTTTTATTCATTTTCCGTAATGAAAAATCTAGATGCCTTTCCTGGGAGAAAATGTTATCAAATGGGGTCTAGTTGAAGAGTGCCTGACGCCAAAACACTTGGAAACCACAGATTTAAGCCACTCATTTTAATGTGATGTAAATGTTTTCCAAACTGTCTTTCATAAATGTCTCCTTGATTTTAACTGGGTTGCCACCAGGTCTACTTGTGCATTGACATACAGACTAGATGGAAAACCTTTGTTTTCATCATATTTATGAATAACAGGCAATCGTTTATATTTATATGTTTCAATACATCTCTTTATCATTATGAAGTAGAGCTATGGCTTTCAGGTGCTGCATAAATCATTGAATGGTGCTTGGCAAATTAGCTGTTTTTTTGGTGGTTTGGTAAACATCTTAATAATCCAGCAGCATGTGAACAGAGCAGCCACTGTTCCCGTCCATCTACAACTGTTTATGTAACCGTGTGCAGCGCCAGAGCTGCTCTCTGCTCGCAGGTGCTGCATTTATAGCGGAGCAGCACTCTGTCCTCCTGGCTCTACGCTGCACTCCTGAACAGTGTGTCTGAAGCAGTGAAGAGAGACAATCACAAATGACTACTCCTTAGACCAACAATTGTCACTCATTTTTGCCTTCCACTTGAACTGATAGTGGAAACAGTTGTGCAGATATTGATTAAGTCTAATTATGGTCGTCAAATGCCACCAAAAAGGGTGAGGAGGTAATGAGGTAGAAAACAGTCACAACTATTCCATGAGAAAAACTTCGAGCCCGAACACCTCCTAAACACATCATGGAAGGAGAGAAACAATGCACGTATTCAGCCATGCAATCACCCAACACAGTCGCTCATACAAGCACATAGACTTCATTCTAAACCTGTCAAAAAAATCCTGCATCATATCAGTCGGGTCTCCAATTAGAAATCACACCGAGACACAGTCACAAAACACAGTATCTTGTTTTCTTTATGAGCCATTGCGTCAACAGCTGTAAACCCCGTCACTGTATGAACAAGGGATAATTATAAATGTTGCCTTCACATTGCTGCAGCCCATTTACTGTTGAAGCGCTGGTGTTGAGAGGTTTATGGGGCGAGATGCGAGAAAAGAGAACTTTGCCTCAAAAGGGGCAGGAGGGGAAAGCTGAGTTTTTGGCTAGAATTGAGCTTTCTCCCCAGAGTGGGATTATGGGATAGCATTGGGGCAGCCACTGGGAGCTGCGGCTGTGAGTGCTGACAGGGCTGTGCCCTATGTGGTTCTATCGACAAACAGCTTCTTATTGACAGTAACACATGGGCACGAACATGCAAACATGGACTTACTGGCCAACTCTTTACATGACTAGTGCTGTAACTCTGAGCTATTTAAGACAAAAAATAATCATTTAAGGCCGTCTTCACTTGTTTCTGGCCTTCATCTTTCAGAAATTGGAACTGCATATTTACAATCATAATGAAAAATAAGTTCTTTAGTGCTATAGCACTGAAGTGAAAGGAAAATGACGAGACTTCATGCTCTTTGAATGTGAGCAGAAACAGTTGTATCCTGCTTCCACACAGACAGAAGCTGATCTGTCTCGTAACCATAAGAAAAAGTTTTGCTGCCAAGAGGAAGAGACTGGAGCCTTACATGATGGCTTCTTTTGGAATAGACTGCAGACACGGTCGGATTCCTATACCATTACAGGGAGGACGTGTGCTCTCCATGAAAAGCACTAAGCCTCAAACTGCATCCCACAAGTCTCTCTTCAGCCAGCCAGAAGCCAGATAAAAACACTTTGCCTTCTGTGGTTGAAAATTGTGTGACTGTCTAGACTAATTTACCACAAGAGGCTCCCAAGGTACTGGTTTGGCCATTAACAGGTGGGTCAGATATTTTACTGGGCTTGAGCCAGGGAGGGCCTACTAAAACTTAAGTGCAAGTCTGTTTAACGTGTAAAAGAGACCATGGAACAGTTTGGACATGTGAACCCTAGCTAGACGCAGACTGCTGAAGACCCCCGCTCTTTGGAGAAAGGCGTGGGGAAGACTGGGTGTTAATGCCGTTGCTGGTCGACACCTGTTAGAGAGGAGCAAAGCATGCTATTATCTCCAGCACAGGAGAATCTCGCCCCGCAGGCTTAAGCCATAAAAAGAATCACAAACCGTGGAGAATTTCTTCAACTCCACAGGCAGAATAGCAAAAGGAAGTTGGACAATGAGAAAGCACAGGAGAGCCAGGAATCCCTGAGACCTCCGTAGCCTTCAGCTCTTCCACAAACAACACTGGCCTCCTCAGTCTTAAAACTATATGGCCAAAAGACAATTACTATCATTAGGGTCATTCCACCTCAGTTGTCTCACTTATTTATTTTTCCTCCCTTCATTCAGCATATAATAATGCTTACCTCATAAGTTTATGGCCTGGTTGTATGAGTCGCTTTCCCTGTCGTGACATAAAGTTTCAAATAGTAATCCCTCTGCATACTAAGGATAAGGTGTTGAGTTATGTCAGTCTCTGGATGCATACCTTTAAGTCAGACACCCCTTCGATAAAATCCAAACTAACAATGTGTCTGTCAATACTGTGTTTGGTCTCCTTCATGTCTCAGGTGAGTCACATGTACTGTATGGAGCCTCTTGTCCACACTATCACAATTCTGTAATATCTCCTGTACTGCAGCTGTCAAACCACTCAGGGGCCTCCAAGATGATTGGCAGGTAAACTCTGCCTCCTCCAGTTAAGGGGAGGCCTGACACTTTATGAGAGGGAGGAAAAGACAACGACGAGACTTGTTTGGATTTATTTTCTCCTCCACTGTCTTTACTGTTTGTTAAAACCATGCTGGTTGTGCACGACGTCCCTCCCCAAACTTTTATTCGACCACCTATGATGATAGCATTCCACATTATTGTAATGGATGCATTTTATGTGTTTTCTGATGTATATTTACTTCCATATGAACATATGAATTTACACACACTGAGCTATCTGTGATTTATTTTCCAGGCTGTCCTGGGGCAAAGAAAACAGAGTTCCTGACAAGTGTTCTTGACGCGTTGTCGACAGACATGGTGCACGCTGTCACAGATCCGGCATCTGCTGGAAGGTATGACTTTCATAGCTGGATTTGTTCATTTTAAGATTACTAATGAGACGACTTAGTCATATATCAAAAATGTAGGATGGAGGTTGGTTGTAAGCTGATAAAATGATGTCTGTCATTTAGGATGGCAGAGCCTGACCCCAGCCACACCTTAGAGGAGAGGGTGGTGCACTGGTATTTCAGCCAGTTGGACAAAAATTCCAGTGGTGATATTGGAAAAAAAGAGATCAAGCCTTTCAAACGCTTCCTGCGCAAGAAATCAAAGCCAAAGAAGTGTGTGAAGAAATTTGTGGAGTACTGCGACATTAGCAATGATAAGGCACTGTCTCTACAGGAGCTGATGGGATGCCTTGGAGTTACCAAAGAAGATGGTGAGCTGAATGACACAGCCTGACATCATGGTTATTAATATAGAATATTCTTTTATTAGTCCCACAGTGGGGAGATTTGCATTATTACAGCAGCATAAGCATTGTGGGGTAAGTAACAGAGATGTAGAAGCATAAACACAAATAATATTAAATATTAAATATCTCTTCAAAATCTGAGATGCACATCAAAGAGTCAGTAACTCTACTAGAATGCTCTACGTGATACATCAGATTTCTACTACTGCATTTATTCAGATTTGTGCCACTTTTTGACTCACAGGGGCCAAGCCAGGAGAAGGTCTATCTTCTAGTAAACTAGTAAGTAAACAAGTCCCTCAACACTGGAGGATAAAATGTCTGAAATTAAACAGGCTTAAAATCTGTCAGTCTTTTACAGTATTGTTGGGACAGTCATTCAGAATTTTAAAAATGTGACTGTGTCAGTCTTATGACATTCTCATTTGCTTCCCTCAGAATCCTTCAAAGAAGCAAGGCTAAGCCAGCAGCTGAGTTTTCCCTCCTGCATGGAGAACGTGCCTCACCAGTCAACAATAATGGAAACCTAAACCATAGTATTTGCACTTTGTACTTTAAAGAAATGTAAATTCACTTTGTAGAAATAAGGTATTTAAACAGACTGCTGAATCTGTGAATGATGTAGTTAGCTTTTTATCTCATGACAAACAAAAATTATTATCACATACAATGTATGTGTGTCTTTGTGTGTCTAAAACGTATACCTTTCAAAGTTGTACAAGTTTTCGTATTTCATTTTGTCATGTCTCCTCGAGTGTACTTTTTGTCTCATTTTGATTTTGTTAATGCAGATGTATGGATGTATTTGCTTCATGACTACAAGTAAAATAGTTCAGTACCATATGTAGTACAATAAATCTGTCATGTACTGACCTATAGCATCTCTTTTGGGCCACGTACAGTTTAATAAAATGTTTTAAACATAGATGATTAAACATTGTCCGTGTTCACATGTATTTGTGTTTATTAGAAATAAAGAAATCTTTTCTACACCTTGTGTATTGTGGTTTGGTCCATCGTTCTTAACACTTGGAAGGAGGTTTATGCCTTAATTTAGCTTGTTTCTCCCCAATTCAATTAGTTGTCATGTTTTCTCCTCATTATGTAAATCTTGTAATAAAGTTGTTTCTTACTTTGCTATGTCTTTAATATACCACCTTGTTGATAGTTTTCAGGACCAAAAATTACTCATACATAGCAATTTTTTATGTCATCCAATTTTTAGAAAGCTTGCCAAATCCCCCGGGGATTGGATAACATTTTTTTAATTGGATAAAGGCAATGGCACTTATTTCTCTTCTCATTACAGATTTCCATCATAAACTGAAGATAGATAAAATGGCCAGACTTGGTGTTGTGTAGCTTGGTACCCAAGCCAATAAAGGGTATGTTTTTGTAGATAGTGTATGCTTATGTGCATGAAGTATATGTTACCGGTCCCAAATACTGAGGGACATAATAACAAATGAATGGTGGTTCTGTACGCCTTGCACCCTGAAAACACAGGAAAAGTCACAGGAATGAGAGAGACGAACCACCCTTGTTGCATTTCCAATATGTTCTTTTTATTTTGCAATTATTCACAACATTACAATAAACATTCATGCCCCTAATCTCTCCCTAATACAATAAACTTCATGTCTCAATGTCCATTGTGTGGCTCTCATCTGTCCCTGCTTCAACTCCAGGACACAGTGTATTCCGTTCCATCTCACATCACAGTCAGTTTATGATTTTCCTCTTAAAACTCAAAATAAACCAAAAATAAATAAACGTGAACCAGAGGGATTCAGATGGTACATTATTTTTGTCCCAAAAGCATATTTTTGGCATCTATGCTATTACCATGGCTACTATGATATATAGTGCTCTAAAGTTAATTTCACATTTACTGTACCAAAATCCACTGAAAGCTACGTACAGTAGTATAAGACTGGTATAATCTAAAACAGTAAACTCACTGCATAGAGAATGTTAATGGACTCATATACAGTAAAACTAGCACTTTAAAACTAGCACCTTTAAAACTGACGAAAATGCAGTTTCACCCTTCATACTGTAATTATTTATTCCTGAAACGCACATGAAACTAACAGCGCTTCTTATAAACAGAAAATAGCCATTCAAAAATATATGTATCGGCTTGTTCAAGTAATTTCCCAAATGCTCCATAGTAAACAAAGATCCTATAGTATTTGTTTAATCATATCCCAACAGAAACACTCTATTTACAGTGTTTGTCAGGTGTGCAGGGCCAAAAGAGGGAAAATAACTAAAATCTTGCCACGCAATGTGCACATATGCAAATGAACTGCTTAATATGTAACAGGTATTTGCCACTTTCTGAAACTCCCGCCAAGCGGTTTTGCTTGCTAGGCGGAGTTTTCTAGCTAACATCAAACTTACTTTTATACATTGAGAAATGCCACCGCAAGCATGTCACTAATGCTAAGAATAATAAACTCTTAGGAAGTAGTCATTTTGTGATTGTCACAGTATACTAAACTGAAAACACAGGAAAACGGCCACAGGAGTGAGAGAGACGAACCACCCTTGATGCATTTCCAGTATGTTCTGCAGAGAGGGACCGTTGTCCGTCACCTCGAGTCACCTGGGTGCAACGCGACCTGCACTTAGGTTCCGCCCTCCTGATTCCCTGCTACTTGAGGTACTTTGTCTCAAAATAAAGACGAAATTATTATCTGGGAGGACAGACGTTGATATAAAAATGTTTCATCAATTAGAATTGGCGAAAATAAAGTGCTGACAAATCAGTAAAATAATATGTACATACAATACAATATGTACATACAATATGTATGTATTTTCAGTGTACCGCGTATACTTACCTAGAGTACGTACAGTACTTGACTACATGTGTACAGTACACATACCTTATCACTGTCAGAAAGATTTCAATTAATCACCATCTAGCAGCCTTGACACATAACACAACTGTGCATTTTTCCTGTCAGATATTACACCTTATTTAGCAACTCAGTGCTCAATGCAGATTTTTAAATACAAAGCAGGGCTGAGCACATTGACCTGTTCACTCATCAAATCCTCTCAACTTTTTAATTTATTCTTTTTTCTGTGTTATCCTACTTCATGCTCCAATTTAATACCCTAGGCCCTAGGGTAACAGAGAGAAGAGATTATGATTGTCTGGTCCAAAGCAGTGAATTAGAGATGAATAACCTTCCTAAGCACTTTTCTCCACCCTAGCAAATGAGAAGTTAAAATCTAAAGTAACATCCTATGTGACAGTGAAAACATCCAGTAACTGATGATAATAATCTTTTTTAAAAAATCTATATCACCTCTCTAAAACAACGTTGTGCTTCACACAATAATACCTCAAAATTAATTAACAAGATAAAAATATCTCTAGGGAGAGATTTCCATAGTTGAGAAAGTCGAACAACAAAGGCCCATTTACCTTTGATAACTTATCATGAATTCGGATTCATTAGCAGGTCCATCGCAGAAGATCTCAAAGGAAGTTGGATAAGTAGGATCGAGACATTTTAAGTTTTTAAGAAACTCTAAAACATTTTTAAGTCAATCTTAAAAGTCACAGGCAGCCAGTAAAAGGGCAGCAATGTTTGGCATAAGGAGGGTGTAGTGCTTTTGGAAAGTCTGGTAGCAGTACGCTGAATCAGCTGCATCTTTGAATATTTCACCTGCTAATACCACAGTAAAGTGTAATGCGGTAATCTAGTCATGTCGAACTGAAAGTGTAGATAGTCTCCTATAAGTCTATAGATTTGAGGAACAACATGATTTTTATTATTTTGTGCAAAGCAAGACTGCACTATCACCTTAGTATAAACTCCTAGGTTTCTGGCCGGACCAGATGCTCCGTCTTACTGCTGCCCTGCTCCTCCAAAATTTAAAATCTCACCAATACCTCTTCAAATTCTGCTGAAACTCATCTACACCCAGCAACCTTGCCATGTGACTTTTACTGAGCTGAGACATATGAAAACACCTTATACGATCTTGGCAAAATTTCATGTTATCGTTCTCTGAATTTCTCGTGCTGATGGATTGGACTTGCCTGAATTGATGAAGTAGCAAGAGAAACGCATCCAAGAGTTTTGACCTGGCTCTCACGATCGGTGAGGCCTAAATCCTGCTTCCTCACCATTCTCACTCATACGT
The DNA here is from genome assembly GCF_040054535.1 of Antennarius striatus. Lineage (NCBI taxonomy): Eukaryota > Metazoa > Chordata > Actinopteri > Lophiiformes > Antennariidae > Antennarius > Antennarius striatus. The sequence continues at coordinate 18,980,539 of NC_090786.1, read as the reverse complement.
GCACAAACATACTCCTTGAGGACAGAGATACCATTCAGTGGGATTTGTGGGCACAGTTTGTGTGCTTTAATGGGCAAGAGGAGACACCCGATCTCTCCACTGGCAGGCCCCGCAGGCTGTGGACTCATGAAGAAATTACTGTCAAAAGCCATCAGGGCTTTAATAGCCCCTGGCTCAGTCAAGGCTTCCCCCCTGTGTCTCAGAGGGGCTCTGCTCTGTGGGTAAACAGTATGGGGACAGCCTGCTCCCTGGGACTTTCTCCTACTCTCTCAGCGTTGGTTTTAACCTGGTGTTACCATCATTCCTGGGTCATCTGATCACAAGTGGACAGCTCTGAGTCTGGCTGTTCACACCTGTCATTACAAACTATCTCCTACTTATGTTCAGAGTAACAGCTTAGGATCAGATCGCACATGTCCACTCGATATCAAAATAAATATGCGACTACAACCAACAGGCACAATGTTTTCTACACAAAGAACCGATTAATTTGCAAATGACCCACATAATGAAGAACTTGTCACAGACAGAAATTCATA
>NC_090786.1:18950000-18975000 GCF_040054535.1 Antennarius striatus | reverse complement strand
GGCCCTAAGTACAAGGGCAATAGAGGCCAATATCTACCACAGTAGATCTGACCCAAGGTGCAGGCTATGTCAAGAAGCCCCAGAGTCAGTCCAGCATGTGGTAGCAGGGTGTAAGATGCTTGCCAGCTCAGCATACATGGAAAGGCACAACCAAGTAGCTGTGATAGTGTACAGGAACATCTGTACCCGGTATGGACTAGAAGTACCCAAATCCCAATGGGACATACCACCGAAGGTGGTTGAGAACAGCAAGGCTAAGATCCTGTGGGACTTCAGCTTCCAGACCGACAAACAGCTACTGGCTAACAAACCGGACATAGTGGTGATGGACAAAGAGCAGAAGAGAGCAGTGGTGATAGATGTGGCGATTCCAGCTGACGCCAACATCAGGAAGAAGGAACACTAAAAGATTGAGAAATATCAAGGGTTGAAAGAACAGCTGGAACAGATGTGGAAGGTTAAGGTTAATGTGGTCCCCGTGGTAGTAGGAGCACTTGGGGCAGTGACCCCCAAACTGGAAGAGTGGCTCCAGCAGATTCCTGGAACAACATCTGAAGCCTCAGTCTAGAAGAGCGCAGTCCTAGGAACAGCTAAGATACTGCGCAGAACCCTCAGACTCCCAGGCCTCTGGTAGAGGACCCGAGCTTGAGGATGACACACAGATACCACCCCACAAGGGTGAGAGGGACATTTTTATATATATATATATATATATATATATATATATATATATATATATATATATATATATATATATATGTGTGTGTGTGTGTGTGTGTGTGTGTGTGTGTGTGTGTGTGTGTGTGTGTGTGTGTGTGTGTGTGTGTGTTTGATTAACAAAAATGCTAGAGTGTGCGGTCTTAATTTCCCTTTGGGGATCATTATAAGTATATAAAATTAAAAAACAATAAAATAATGTTTTGTGGCAAAGACAAAAATAACGGAAAAACTTTCATTTTTGTAAAATTCAGATTTTTTTACAGTGTAATACATGAAGCAGCTGTTTCTGCTGATGTAACCAACAAATATGAATGTTTTTTTAACCAAAAAAAACCCAAAGTGCTTTAACAACCGGTGGTACTCTTACGAGTATTTATGTGACTGCCTCCCTACAACCAGCAGAGATTAGTTATTGATTTGCCGGATTAGTTGCGGATTAGTCATATTAGTTGGTGATTATTAACCCATTTCCAGTCTTCATAGAAAGTTAAGATAATGAGTAACTTTAGATCTTCAATATCAAAGAAGTTTTGATCTTTTCCTTTAAGTCTGGGGGAGAAAAAAACAATCTACACCAAGAACAAAATGACAATGTTTGTGTTTGTTCTGGTGTAGCCAAAAGAATACTATGTGCCTTGCTCACATCAGTCATTTTTACAGGCCAAACATCGAACAGGTGAAAAAAATATGCGTGCATTATCCAAAACCGAGCAAAGTTATGGCACACCTCCTCACTTGACATCGACAAAAACATGAAACTTAAAATGTTATAATGTAAAAAAAAGGTCCTTTGGTGTCAAAGAAAATCCGAGGAATATTTTCTTCTGCGCTCACAGAGTGAATTGTGTAGCTTCACTCGTTTATGTGTTCCAGCTGAATGGGGTGGCAGCCAAGTTCAGGATCTGGCCTGACATCAGAATTTCCCATGGTGATAAAATAAAGAGACTCTTGTTTGAATCACAGCACACAGTCAGTGGTAGAAAAAAAAACCCTGATACCGACTGGGTGATATTGCCAATTAGTGGAGAAAATTTTGCAATAGACAAAAGACAGAGTTGTGAATGAGTGCAAAGCATTCACACTTTTAAAATGCACAGTGATTACATGTAAGCACATATTCATGTGATAGGCAGATTAAAACAATATGCAGAGTACTTACAATTTTTTTTTTTAATGAGAGAGCTATAGTTATATAATGTGTGAACTTGGAATAAAAACAGATAAAATTTATTTTATGGTTTTTTTTTTCATGAAAACAAACCTGCAGATCTGGATATAACAATATTTGCTATTATTCTTGAATATTTTGGAGGATTAAAACCTCTGGAAGCTGGAGGGTGGGTGTGCATGTGGGGGGTACTCGTCCTTTAATCTTATTCTCACAGTGTATACCTTTGACATTGTGGTATCCCGTTTGAGCCTGACCAGGGCTGAGTGGAAAAGCTGTGAGGAAGGAACAACGATGGGAGAGAGAGAGATGGAGGCGATGAGGGGTGGAGGAGGGGTGCTGTTGGGTCTAAACCCAAGGGATTAACAGGGTGACTTCTCCTCTGGAATGTTCCACTGACAGCCAAGACCCACCCACCCACAGCTGCCTGCTCCAGACAGGTGCACGGCCATGGATGGGTGGGTGTGTGGGTGAGAGAGTGGGGTAAGGGAGCTAAGGTGGCCAAGAGGAAAACAGACTTCCAAAGACAACTATCAAGTATATCAATAAACAGTTTTGTCAGAAGTGTTTCAAAGCAAACTGTTCCATCAATCTCAGCAATGGCATGAAGAGATTACACCAACTAAACACTGGTGCCTGTTACCGGTTATTCCACTTCATTCAAACTATTACGTCATCAATAATCAATATAAGATGTCGATACTTATTTTGATTTTCCATTCATGGTTCTGAGTAACAACGTTTGAGGACAATATTTCCTTGTGTTTTTTATCTGACTGAATATTTCTTATCGACAGTTCTTATGTTATTTATTTTGTTATTCAAATTGTTTTAATGTATGACTGCCTCAACAACCTTCAAGAGAAAATGCATTAAATGTTTCTTGGTTGTGAAAGATTGGTTTATACGAGAAAATAAGATGGAATTTTTAATTATTGCCAAAATGTTAGATCTGCTTGATTAACACCAACAAATGTGTTTATTTTGCCTAGCATATCCTGTCCCTTACCAAGTTCAAGATTTTATTTCTAAGTGTTATTGTGTGTTTAATATCACCCTTTGTAGACAGGAAAGTCTAGAATTGAGAAGGGTCATCCTGGTCTAGTTTTAAGTAACCAAAGGAAAAAAGAAACAAACACAAAAAGATGATTTGGAAAACTGTTGAAGTGAGGAAATTCGCACCTTTCTCAGACCTTGATCCGACAGAACTGGCAGTCAAATTGTTTGCGGTCTGGATTGTGTCAAATCAACGTGGTTTACATGCTAACATTTTTTTGTGGTGAAATTGCAGATCAACCTCACACAAACCTCTTAGTTCATCTTCACACCAGGACAAATGAGTAGACTGATGTCAGTCTAGTCATTTGATTGTCTTGCTGTATACAAAACAAAAGACAACAGTCGATGAATTAATTTGTCCTGCTATATAGGGAATGTACAGAGCACTGCCCAAGCTTGCCGCACCGATTCAAGTTTTACTTTGCAGAAGTGGAAGACAAAGGATTAATTTTCTTCACTACTATTTCAACAATGCATTGCTTCTACATTGGTAAAATTGCCACAGTCTTAGTCACATCCTGAAGTTTTGTCAAGTAGTAACAAAAGAAAATACTCCTGCTGATCTGCGACAATCCTATGTTCAGAGGAAAGGAAAAATCCCTTATACATTCCTTTTGAAGACGTTGAGTCCTGTAGGTAATGTGAGAGCAGTTGTGCTTCCGAGATGTTTGATTGATAGAGGGCCTGTGAAATGTGACTCTTTGTTTTGCTCTCTCTTTGGTGACCTGCCCTGCCATGTCTCCCCTGTTTTGGTAAGCAGGTAGTCTGCTCAAACATCAGGTGAACACTGCAGGTCAACACACTCCTCAGGTGGCAGGACTCTGAGAGGTCACAGGTGATAACGCTGGGTTGTCCTGCCATCCAGGTGGCTGATCTGGAGGAAACTGACAGACTTACCAGCTTCCACAGGTGGGCTGTAAAGACCTGTAACTAGCAAATAATTGAAGTAAAACATTAATCTTGTTGTGAAGTCTGAGATTGAAATGCTTTAAATGTAGAGATTACCGCTTCAATACTCCACCATCCTCCAATCCAGTCTGTAACAGATTTTTTTCAAACACATGGTTCCCAGAATATGAATTCCTCCAATTTTGGTAATTCTCCAAATTTTTGTCTTTTATATGAAATATTTCATCATCTATTGAATGAACTGGCATATTTTGTCCAGGCATCAATGGTGAATGGAGGATCTTCTAATGCTGGTGATCTTCTAATGTCTAGTACGTCAAATTAATTACACACCCATGAAAATTTTCAACAGTTGTCACATAGAATAACATAAAAGTTCAAAAGAATCCTAATGCTAACGCTGATCCTCTGTCTTTTCCTGTAGCTCCACCATGAGGTTAACCTTTGTCCCTCAGCTGTAGTTTATTTTTTATGCTAGCGGTGCATTTACACGGATCCTGCAAAGATAATGTGCTTTTTTTGTTGTTGCCATGTTTCAAAGAAATGTTGACAGCTGTTTGAAGAGATTTTGTCTCTGACTAGATGCACCAATGTGTTTCTCTAAAAAGACTGAAATATAGCTTCTGAAAGGCAGCAAGTAATGTAGTAGTTTCACAGAATGTTTGATGTGTCCTGACATAAGTTGGCATTTATATGAATTTTTCCCAGCCCCAAACTTATTTTTCTAATTTTCTGATTGCACAGCTTCCACATAAATACGCAATAGTAAACAACAATGTTTAACATGTAAACTCAATAGACTAACGTTTGAGATTACTGCTAAATAGAACTTCACAGAGGTAATATACTATGCTAAATAGTGATATATTCTTTATGTATTTATTATTACAAGTGAAATTTCTTAAGTATTTATATTTTGTATTTCATCAAATATTCACAGTCTTAAGAGGAAAGATCCCCATACTTGGACCATGTTGTTCCTCTCCTAAGTATAGAGTCCTCTGAATCCAAAGATACTCCAGATCTATGGTGCCTTACAGTGTTTGCAATTATACAGGATGGATTTTCAGTTGGCCACAGTAGTGAGGAAGATGGTGTTGACAAAGCAGGTGTGTCTCTGCTACTCCACCATCCAGGCTGTTTTGGGCAGATCATTCAGGCATGTGTGTGGACCACCAGGTGAGGCTTTGTACTTTCCCTCCAAGAGTCTGACTTCTTTTTTCCTTTTACTTGACATCTGACTACAATGACAAAGCAGCAAATCATCACATAACTCTCCCCCAGTCCCGCAAATCACTAAAACAGAAAAACATGATGGGTAATAAACTAACAATCACCTAAGACAGCACTTCTCAAATAGTGGGTTGTGCCCCCTAGGGGGTAGAGGTGCAATGCCAGGGGGGCGCCTGTGACATGCTTTTTTTTTTTTTCGTACTAGAATTAAGTGTAATTGTACATCCACTACAGTAGTGAGCAGTAGCGCTCTCATTGTCAGGTGGACGCAGGAAGTTGTAGCTCCACTGTGTAGGGTTTGGCGATATGAAATGCTGTAAACAAACCCTGAAGCGTCAACATGATTTTTTTTTTAACAGGGATGAAAAGAAAGTCAGAGGGAGACTAAGATCATGAGACAAAAGCAAGTCACCCAAAAGCTATTACAAGGAAATATGACGAAGCGTCTGTAGCGCTTGGCTTCACCGTGGCTACAGACCGGTGTGTTTTCTGAGTCTAAAAATGCTGGCAGCAGACAGCATGAAGCCTAATAAATTAAGGCACCACTTGAAAACATTTCACCCCAATCAGCCGCTGGAGTTTATTCAGCGAAACCGTGCCAAATATTGACAACAATATTTTTGTGAATGCTACTTCAGTAAACCAGCGAGCATCAGATATGTTATATGATGTTAGCATCACATAGGATGGCGTACCAAACTGCTCAGTGCAGTGTAGCAATTCTTTTATACATTTCTGTTTTGCACGTTAAAGTGTTGTATACATTGTGCTCCTCAGTTAATGTTACCGAGCTGAATTGGAATTTGTTATTATTTCTTGATTTTATTTAATTTTATTTTTCAGTATCAAATGGAAGAATAAGTTGGTCAAAAATGTTTAGTTTAAGCAAGGATTTTTTTTTTAAATTCCAGGCAAATTGATGCACTTAAAATCTTTTCTGCTCTAGATTAAAAATACTCTTCATTAAATTATTCTTTATTATAAGCTGAACTATATATCTTTTTTCTTTTTGTTGTCTTTATTTTAATAAGGATACAATGTTATGCAGAGGTGTACTTATAATAATTTTATAGACAAATGATATTTATAGTCGCAGCAGATAGTGTGGGGGTGTGAATGTTTTCTTCTTGCTGGGGGGGGCTTAACAGAAAATAATTGAGAAGCATTGATCTAAGATGACATTTCTCCACAACAAATCATCAGTATGTGACAAATCCTCCATTTCTTTGATCTGGTTCCTTTGGACAGGTGGATATTGTTTTTGACATATTCTATGGACAACTACTGTATTTCTCCATGGAAAACTACAAAAATAAAATCCGGGAAAAAAATATGATCTGTATATGAAAACAACTAATACAGAGTGTGCTAGAAAATGTAATTTACATAACACACTCAAGAACTACACAGTCCCTAAACCATGTAAGTAAAAATATAATTAACATGAAATTTAAAATATCAATAGATGGGTATGTTAGCCACAAACTAGGTCCAGCAATAAAACCACTTGACAGTAAACACACGTGATGCATCTTTATTTATCAGTACACTTATCATACAATTGAAGAATGGTGTGCTCTATTGAAAGATTGGAGGCTTACTTTCTAATATATATATATATATATATATATATATACATATACTGTATGTATTTACTGTATATACATATATATATACACTATATATACACTATATATATATATATATATATATATATATATATATATATATATATATATATATATATATATATATATATATATATATATATATACACTGTTTTGTTTTGTTTTACCACCAATCAAGTTATATCCTGGAATTTGGGAGTACATTCAACTGCTTTCAGAAGAGAACATGCAATTACATTTGCAACCCTACTAATGAGAAGTCCATAGATTAGTCTTTTATTATTAAAATGCACTAACAATCATAGAAACATGTCCTATTGTTTAATGTTGATGGACAATAGGTTCTTACATCTAATAGGTTCTTACATTTTTATTTAAGATCTGATAGAACTTGGTGTTTTGTGGGCAGAAAAAAGTATTAACTATATTTTTCAACTTCTAAAAAAATGAGTAAAAACAAAAGAATGCATTATAAGTCAGACAGTGAAAATATTTCATCCCCTGCCCCCTCTGTTACCCTCTCTGCATATGGTTCTCATGCGGCTCTAATCTTGCTCTCTCATTTTTCAATGGTGCATAAGGCGATTTAATGATTTATTAGATCTGCAAAATCCAGCAAATCTACAAATCATGAAGGCCCTGTGGTCACATTGTTCAAATGAGGAGAGAGGTATAATCCGCACTGAAATGCAACTGTAAAAGATTCTTGTCACCCTCCCTCCCTGTCTGCCGGCTGAAAAACGTTAGAAGTCAGGTTATGTGAATGTCCACTGTCAGTTGGGTGCTTAAATGGCATTTTCGTAGCTATTATAGTTCATTCTGAGGTTTATACATATATGGGTACGGTGGGCCATAGGGTGAGACTGGTTTGAGTTAAGAAAAAAAAACACTTACTCAAGCTAGGACAGGAAAAATTATGGCACCTTCAATTTCTGTTATGGGATATTGAAAAGAAAGAACGGTCTTACCACTCAACAGGTGTCAAAAAAGTAGCCACACATTCATCTTCCATTGGCTCGACTACTGTATGGTTGTTTTTACAGGTCTCAATGTGTTAAAAAAATCAACCTTAAATCTGCTTAAGACATGGGTTTATTGCACTGAATGGTACATCCATCCATCTATCCTGGCAGACGTTGGGCAAACGTAAATTTTGAACACGTCTCCAGAACTGACTCATAGAAACACAAACAACCATTCACACTCGAATTCACACCTGTTGAAAATTTAGTCAGGTTTATTGCTTTTTATTAGACTGTGGGAGAAGCAGTACCTGGAGTCAGGTGGTTCAGTATGCAGAATACAAAAGGTCACCAAGACAGACTGGGAGGATGAGTGTATCAGTCAGCCAAGAATATTGCCATGTTGCAAGTGAGAGTAAATGTTGTGTAAGTTTGCTTGTATAAAGTTTTAAGGTTGTGTCACATTGCTTGCTTTGCACAACATTTAATCCTTTCCTACATCTAATATATATGCCCAGTATAGATGCCCTGACCTAACCGAACTACAACCATATGCAGGGTGCCAACAGAAATGAGTCGTATGAGGATAATCACCAGACTTTTTCCTTTCTTGCACTTCCAAAACTCGTGAAATGCAGTCAGCGTTCAGTTACACATTAAAATGTGGGACATGGTTTTAAATGGGGATTACTTGGAACTTTGTCTTAAAGTTAGGAAACTGTTCAAATCTAGTGCTAGCTTGTTGTTCGATTAATATGGGTCCTGTTACCATAGCTTGCCGTGCTGTTGGACTAATTTGAATAGAGAACAGGGCATTTTGTAAAGTCAGCTAATGTGAGAAGCTGGTTGAATGTTGTTTTTTTTACACATTTATTTTGTAGTGCTAAGGCTCAGATAACAAAAGCTTTATTGATATAAAGTATGTATGAAGGTTCATTACTGACTATCCACCTGGTTTCTTTCTGAGTGGGCCTGGATGAAAGAGGATGATTTGTCCAAATTTACACATTTAAAAGAAGTAGTTTGGCATATTTTATGAATATTACTCACAATAATGTTTAAAAAATAAGCATTAGAAACTACAGGCAAAATCTGTTATCATTAGAAGGAACTTGGCTATCTGCTCCTCATTGTTTTCAGGAGCCTCGTAGTGTGTACTAAAAGAAATGCTATCAGTTAAATTAAATACCATTATGATGGGTTGTTGTTGGTTAGGGGTAGGGTCAGGGGACTTGTGCTTTGAGATGTAACAGTGTTCTACAATTCTCAAGAATTAGTTAGCACACATTAGTTAAAAAGGAATAAACCCATGTTTCAAAATTAAATTCCTTTTTCTTTAGCAGTTTAGTGACTGTCAGTGCGATCCATTCTTCAACAAATCTGTCTGGTTGTTTCCCACCATCCTTCAAAATCCTGCAGATGTGTAGCAAAGTGATGAAACTTCCCTTGAAATGACAGGTAATGTCAGCAAGGGGCAAAGCATGTTATGACAGATTAGACAATGCAGTTGTGGAAGTATCGTGACTTGATGATTTCAGATAAAGATCTTCTTTGACGACATTTTTTCTTCACTTGTCCAAAGACTGAGTTAAATCTTCACAGAGCACATTCGGGGGGAGCCACTGACACCCTCTATGCCATGGTCCTCCACCACCATCGCCATCAAAGGCTTAGCAAGATTTGCAGACAGATGAAGGGGAAAATGTGATTTTGAAAAAAGAAATGAGGAAAAGTATCCAGTGCGGTGTAAGGGATCTTAGAATAGCAAGCATTGAAGAAAATAAGCCAGTAAGAATCAAACAAAAAGGCTGATTTTATTTATAACTCAAAACATTTCCAGTCAGCATTCTGGAGTGACAAAAAGAAATTCTGCTGTCAAATAATGAGAGGCTGATCAGCTTACTGGGGTAAAAAAAATGTTTAAAGTCCTCCTTCACCTTCTGTTCTGAGGAAAATTAACATAAAAATAAAAATAATTTAAAGTTTTAAAGCTGCCATAGTCTCAGTTGACAAAAAGAAACCAGAAAAAAGTCCAGGTTATAGGAAGGAGAGGTGGTGGGAGAGGGTTTGATGAGACTGATGGTGAAGTTGAAAGATGGGTTGTTGAAGGAGACGGCATCCGAGGTGTCAAAGCAAACAGAATCGAGGCGGAGGGGCCACAGGTGTGCACCCTGTTTGCCTGACTAAAGAGAGGCTGCGGCGCAGACAGCCCCAAGTGTTCAATGTGCATACCATACAACCAAAGGCCTATAGGATTTTGACCGGCCTCCTCCATCCACCTGGATCGGCTGCACAAGCCAGAGAAAACTAGAAAACCTTTGTTGTAAGATTTGTACAAACTGACAATGACACATTGCAACATGGAGAAAAAAAGTGAGTGGTTAGGGTTAGGGTAAGGGTTAGGGTTTGGGTTACTAGTGTGCATGGTTTTTATTATATCAGAATCAGATCAGAACTTATTTCGTGCTTTCCAATACCAACAAATTCTATGTGGTTTTCTGTAGAAGCAAAGAATATGTCATCCTTGAGGAACACGCGTGAGACAGATCTCTTAAAAATATTGCTACTCTTTTCCTTTGGAGAAAAATATAGAAGATCACAATTTTGTCCTTGATTACCTCTTCTGTTTCTGTACAATTTGACTCCTACCTGAAGCTTCCAGCGTCTCATGTCTGCACTCCAAGCGCCTACAATCATTTCTCTCCCCCTCTCTCTCACAGTCCCTTTTCACCTCCCCCTCTGAGGATAAGCTGTGGTTGGGTCCTGACATCCCAAGTAATTTACAAAGTCAACACAGAGTGAAGAGGGCCCGTGTGCTGCAGAGAAAGCCACTCTATTCAACAGCTGAAGTCCCTGAGGGGAGATGGCACATCACAACACAAGGTTACCATGCTGGGAATTATTTAAAAAAATAGAATCAATCAAATATTTATGTTAATACAAAGTAAACAAATGTACAGCAATTTATCTGGTTCAAAATATGTGCTAATCCACACAAATGAACAATTTACAATTTTTAAAAAAAATTGTTAAAAGCTGGGATAGGCTCCAGCTCCCCACGACCCGGCACAGCAGATGAAGCAGTAGACAATGAATGAATTAATATAATGACAATTGTTAAAGCTGTGAAGGCTGGGTAGTGAAGGAGAAGGTACACGTGACAGTGGTATGAATGAACCAGAGGAACAGAATAATATTGAAACAACTGACAAAATAATGCTATTTTAAAAATAACCTTTTTCAAACAGGCATTGCACTAAAACACTGAAACAGATTCTCTTCTCTGTTAACTAAACTAATGCAATTCTCTGCCACCTATATGTGTGTTTCGAAAGCACATGTCTTTCTGCAAAGTTAAATAGGATGATGTACAATACGCTAGCAGGCATAAACACTGATTATTTCATCATTTGTGCAGTTAGAGGTAATCCTCTGTGCTCCTTTTGAAATAATGATCTGTGGGTTGCTATTTCAATCTCTAGGATGGGTTGAACCTCATCCTGTTATTACAGCATGACACCCAGTCCACTACACTGTTCATACAGTTTCAGAGATATTACTAGCTCTTCGGATGTCAGATGTCTGATACCCATTCCACCTTTACGGCCTTCAAACAGAATGTGGAATATAACCACATCAGGCCTGCTATGGAAAAGTTGTTGTTAGTGTGTGTGCAATGAGCTGGCGTCCCATCTACGGTGTATCCTATGTCTCGCCTGTGGCCAGCTGGGATAGAACCCGTGACCCCATAACTTTGGGAAGGTGTCTCGTCAAGAAGAATGAATGAATGAATGAATGAATGAATGAATGAATGAATGAATGAATGAATGAATGAATGAATGAATGAATGAATGAATGAATGAATATAATAAAAAGATAATTCTTATCAGGTTATATATTTTAGGGAAATGTGGGGAGGAGGGATACACACGCCCTACATTCACTTGCCTGCACGGCCATGATGAAGACCAAAACAAAATCTGGCTATGTGATGTCATTCTGCTCCTAAGTGGCATAATTCTTCTCTACTTTTACTAGAGTAGAATTACTTTGGCTTTTGTGTTTCTGTTGAAACTATTTTTGAACTTTAGCAGTAACGTGGAATATCCTGTACCCAGGAACATGAATGTGCAAACACCCACACCACATACATATAAATACACACATACACACATGTGCATTTGCTTATTCAGGTGCAGCACTCTCACTGCAAGCTGCTCCTTGTAAAGGGGCCTTGGTAATCACTTTGTTTGCTTTCCCATTAGGCTGCTCTTTAGATGTGAGGGCTACCTGGGCCCGTTCACTCCCCAAGGAGAGCTTTTCACTCCTCTCCAAAATGCATTATAAAGAATTAGACACATAAACACCTGAATATTAAGAGCCAGATGTACACTTACACCAGAGACACTTCCAGAATTTTATCTTACTCTGAAACTCCCAAAGGATTTCTTATATTCCCATTTCCTTTTTAAGCATGCCCTTGAGCAAGAAACTGAAAACCACACTGCTGCTGTATGGCTACTCATCATCCAACCACGGCCTTTGTACTGGGACACTCTCAGGTGTAAATTTGTCAATAGAAACTGTGAGACAGCTTTAAAAAAGCATGTATGTTCAATAATAATAACCAATTAGAGTGGGAAATTAACAGCAGTTTTGCCTTGATTTGACCAGAGTTTGTGTTTTTCCACAGATCCACCGAGGTGAATGCAGATGATCCCACCACAAATGTGTATCACGCACCATGGGTCATGGTTGTAGATGTTCACAAAAGGTGCATTAAGGAGACAGAGGCATTGAGGGAGGTGATGGAGCTTTCAGCAACAAGGGCTGTTAAAATTTACTGCCTAGCTTACCACGAACAGAAGAATGGGCTGTTTCACTGGCAGAGAGTGAGCTGTGTGCAATGACGAACGATGAGCCAAGAGAAACCCCGTCCTGAACTCAGTGCGGAATGCTTCATTTGCAGTCACCTACATGGACACCCTGGCCTGTGCCTCATCTGCCAAGACACAAGAGGAATTTGAATTTCAAACAATGTAGATAATTCAGAGCTCAAACTTCCCCCACTGCAGCAAAGGTCTATGTGTACTCAGCCTGACACAAGGCACGACCCATTCTCTCACTCTGTCTTCCCTTCCCACACTCAGTAACTCTCTGTTATCTCAGTGTTTCTGATACTATCCTCTGTCAGCGAATTGCCATCTTTAAATGATTCCACTGGAATTCAAGACAAAAAAAACAGAATTTTTAGCAAAGTTATTAAGAACCATTATCGCAACACCTATGCATCTATTTTGTGTAGACCCCATGGCAAAATTTCTCAAGCTTACAAAGAATAATTTTAGAATTAAAAAAAGAATTGTAGCTGCAAGTAGCTGAAGACTGTGAATGTTATTTGTAGGATGAAGGCTCATCTTTATGAAAACAGAAGGTTATATTAAAACTCAAACACCAGTTGCAATACCAGCTGCAATCGAAACCACAAAAGAGGCTTCAACCATGGTAACTATGTGTTTCCATCCTTTGCAGGTGTTTTTCAATGTTTCATGTTTCCTTCCAGATAGTATGCCTGGTCTACACTCACCACATGAAGGTGTGTACTTGTTGTGCTTGTGTGAAAACTTTATTTTTCAAGAAATATGGGACATAAGTTTGACTCTTTTTAATATAATGTAAGCTGAGTGAATTCCTGCAGTGTTCAGTGTTGGTAAGTGCTGGGAAGGCTCATCACTGGCTCGGTCATATGCAAGACATGGTCATCAATCACGAACAGAAGGGACTGCATGCCGACGAGCTGGCAAAAGGAGTTGACAGCTTGACACAACTTGGCCTTCATGGTCTCCTCCAATTCCAAGTCATCATTGACTGAATGGATTACTTGCATAAACTAATATTTGGTGACACAAGACAGCATTTATGTCTCATTTTGTTTCTATTTGGTTTTATGTGTGATTTAGTTATGTGTGGCTCACCACCCTGCTTTCAATACTCATTTTTCCTTTGCAGGCCATATTTTCACTGAACTTTTAATATAATTTTTTAAGTGAATTCAACCTAAATGCTCCATTTAAACCATTAGCAAATATCTCTTCAGTTAATGCTAAAATGTTTGAGCAAAATCAGTATGGCATGTACTGTATGTTCATATCAGTGAGCTAGTGATACACAGTCAGCAAGACGCTTCTTGGCAACTTAACAAAAGAGAATTGTAGTACAAGTCATTCTGTTTGCAGATGTGGGAGTAAGAGTTGGACAGGCACCAGATATTCCAAGCTGAATCGATATGAGAGCAACTACTCGCTGGTTTATGTTAACTTTATATAAAACAAATCAGGGTTTTCTGGTGCTAGAAATCACCAGTATCACTTTTAATGGTGTTACACACTGATAAACATGGTGCGGACCATACAAATACTTATGTTAACGCCATTCTTCCATCTTCTTGTTGTTGTGAGAGGTCATGATACAGATGTGGCAGATTGCACTTCCGTTTTGCCTCATCACAGTGATGACACTATCTGTGATTTATCCTGTAGACCAGAACCCTGAGACTATAATCTCTCAATCTCTACCTATGCCACCATCTCTTGTGGAAAGCACAGGGGAAGGAGTTGTTTCACCATGACCCACTGCTTTGAGTTTACATTGCACAGATAGCCAAAGAGATACCCAGTTCTCTCTCTGTGCACATCCCCATCATGCAGAGATAGGAACTAATCAGTTCATAGTGTTTTCCTACTGGCTGGGGGGCCTGACGTGAGCTGGACCTCACATAATTCCCACGATGTTGGCCAAATGTGCAACAATTTCGATCAAAATCTTATTTTTAATATGTGAAGGCTGTTTTTTTTTGGGGGGGGGGGCATTAACAAGCAATTACTATTTATGAAGATGAAGTTAAAAATGTTTAACAATAGAGGAAGTTATCATCATAGAAGCAAAAACAGCTGAATCACTGTAGCTGGAACAAAGGAGTGTTGTTGAAGATGTAAAGTCCAGTCAATGAGTGACTACACAGCTGATGTAAACAGTATTCCTGTTGTCTCATGTTGGACTTACTTGAATCTAGTTACTATAATATATCATTTATGTATTAAACTCAGTTAAGACTGGGTTTCAAGATCTTAAGCTGACATAAAAGAGACCATTGAGCAGAAAGGCAGAAAGTCCAACAAATATTAACACATATTTTTACAATTTATATCAACTTCCATGACAAATATTGAGAAACCTGCAAAATAATAAAGAATTCTTAAAACAATGGCTGTGTTGCTCAAACAGAACAGTCATTCAGAAAATGACACATAAATAAATAATTCCCAAATCTTCTCCATCTAATATCTCTATGGCTGAAATAACCTCTGTTGACAAATGTGGTAGATTGTGCTCTTTAAATAGCTTAGTACAAAAACATGTAGGAATGTACTGTAGGAAATAAAATGCAGGTGAAACTTCACAAATTAACAGATGCGATATGTGGCTGTTGTAAGACGTTGTTAGTGACAGGAGAGAGAGGTTTCTACACAGTGCAAAGAGGTGACAGAGTTTCTATGGTTGGCTCACCACACAGAGCTACTCTGTCCCAACCCGCCGAGCGTCGGGCTCTTTGCGTCAGACCTGGCCTTGGAGTGAAGGGCTATATTATGGGGCCTTGGCCCCTGCCTTTCCCCTGTAGTTCACAACTTTTTCAACTCAAGTAAAAGTCAGGGATGGAGTTTTCTATTTCTCCCCCAAAAATGTCCCGTTCTAAGCACGCGTCTCGGCTATTGGCTGAAGCTGTTGGGAAACTCACTACTCAGTCATGTCCAGAAACACGTCTGTGCTATCATTTGCTCCATCAAAATCTGTTTGCCATCTAAACACAACGATCAGGGATTTAGTAGTCGTCTGACTGTACATTTTCAAATACCTGCCCTGTTCTGTGATACTGAGAGGAGTTACATAAGTGCTTTGTAGGGCCTTGTCAAGTGAAATATATTTCTAATAAAGGCAGTAGCAGACGTATTATACAACCCCTACACATAATATCAGCTAACAATCTGTCATGTTTTCCCGCCACACCTGAATAGCTTCGATTTTGTTATATAATCATTATTTCAGCTCAACTTTGAGAGGATTAAAGACACCCATCAGATCAAAATTTCCCACAGGAGCTGCTTAGACACGTGACATATGACTTGACCTTTGGCTACTTCTGTACACGGCATCATGTTGTAGTGCAGTGGTTCTTAACCTGGGTTCGATCGAACCCTAGGGGTTCGGTGAGTTGGTCTTTGAGGTTCGGCGGAGATGGAGGTCGAGACAAAACACCTGACACAATGTGCGTGTGTTTTTGCCGAACATACACGAATCACTGTGTACGTTTGACAGATTGTGTCAATTCGTGATGACATGCCCCTCTCAGCCATCACTGGCTGTAGGTGATCACGTGACGCTACATCGATTGGCCTACCTGTGCTACATGGGATTTTGCGCACCCAGTAGTTGATTTATGCCTGTCATGATGGTACGTCATCTGATTGCTTTCTTAATGTTTTAATTCATAGCAACTATGTTGAGCAAAAAAATAAGTAGTCAGACGAATATGTGCAACGTGAATTTACATGTACTGTATAACAGAACGTGATGGGAGTCAGCATTCTGCATGATTTGCAATGTCAAGTTGAGCAACTCTAGTCTCACACTGGCAAAAATAAAGGAACACTTCCTTAAGCTGCATGGAAAACAAAAGAAACAGACTTTGCTGTGAAAATGACATAAGAGTAGCACTTGCCAAGGTGAAGCCACGCATATCTGAACTGGTCTCTCAATAACAACAGCAGAAGTCACACTGATTTGCAGGTAGGCCATTTCATGTGAATTCATGCACTGTCTTGGTTTTGTTCTTCCAAAAAGATGACATCAATGCACAATTCATTAAATACACCAGTAAAACATATACTTATGTCTTGAATTTGAAAAAAAACAAAAAATTATTTTACTAAAGAAGGGTTCAGTGAGTGAGCATATGAAACCAGCAGGGTTTGGTACCTCCAACAAGGTTAAGAAGCACTGTTCTAGTGTAACCAGAATGTCATTCAGAATAAAACGGAAAAGAAAGCCTGCAAGTGTTGTTTAGAGCAGTCTTTCTTCAAATATGCTTTGCAGAGGAATTTGCAAACATTTTCCACGTTCTCTTGTTACAAACAATCCTAATCCACTCTCTCACTGATATCGAGGGAGGATAATTACTCCTTCCAAGAGAGAAAATCACAGCGATTGTTTCTCTTATCCCCTGCTTGTCAACATGCAACCTTAAATGGCAGATAAACTTGTTGATTTCATGGTTGGTAATTTGCTTACTTGGAAAGGATACTAGTCCGGACAATTTTCCATATGAGGTCCCAAAAAATGTCCACTCATAATTTCAGTGACACGCAATTTACTAAGGTTATTTTAAACACAAAAGGTACCCTATTCTGTTGACTTTCACTCTATGATGGCTTTTGGAAAATGCCCCCCAAGTCTTTGTTTGTACAAAATCCGACTTTGATCTGCTGCTTTTGAAAGATGTAGCCTTTTATTACAAATGTTTATGGAACAGTCTTGTGTGGTCCTGTGTCTAATGAAACACACTCACATTCATTTCTCCAAGCCATCAGACCAGTGACCAATATACAATGTTCACCCTGGAGAGTGATCACATGGTGGGCATGGCCTACAACAATTGGGTTTTACTCCTCATCAGACACTAGCACATCTGTGAATGTGAGTGCTGAGGAGGCGTCCAGTCCCAGCTCACGACTTTACAAGCCAGCTGTGTTGGTGCTGTCAGCTTCATCCTCCTCCGGTCCATCTCCTCCGGGCCACATGAGCTCCCAGGCAGAGCTTCAGGAGGATTAGCGCACCGGAGGAGGGGCCGGAGGGTTCACAAATAAGTGTTCAGGGGTCAGTCTCACATTTGGTTTCCTCTCAAGTACAAATTAATGTGCCCTGATGCGTCACTTTGAATGAATGCTATGAAGTGTTATTAACACATAACCATGTTTGCACTGGGGTTTCTACCAGCCTGAGATCACCTTCATCGATTGTCCGGTTTAATAGCAGGTTGTTTTAGTTTTGGTTAGGGGTTGGGTGTGGTGGTCGCAAACCATACAGCATGTTGGATTGTCATCAGTGTGTGGCTGTAATGGTCTTATGTTTTGGAAACAGACGACGTGCTTGGGAATTTGTGCACATGTTGTCAAAGGACAGGCTCACTCTCCAAAAGTAGAAAAACCTCAGGTGCTGAAAATAAAGAGGCCTCTTAAAATTCCACACCTGCATAGAGAACAGTCTGCAGCATTTCAGCCATTCAAACAGCATCGTCTGTGGTTATATTCCCATGACTCCAAAATTCATGGTGAAATATCTCAGTACACACCCATCTGATGTAGATTTGATGTCACAATCAGACGTTGATCAGAGACCTGAGGGAAGTTTACACAAGCAAGTTCAGTTCTCTTGAGTCTGGCTTTGAGCCGGAGCTGCATTGTGGTCGCTTAGTTAATATCTAAAGTCACGTCTGCCAGTGTTCCTGTGTACAAGAAGAAACTTGCTCTGTCAAAGTAGATGCTCTTCTAAAGGAAAACGAGAGATCTAGCTGTCTTTGCCATACCAGCCTTTTATGTCTCCACCACCATCTTGATAAGCGCAGATAAACACTGCACACAGGACAAAGGACACAACAACTTTCATTGTGTCGAGGTTCTCTATGACAACCAAGCTTCTCTACATTGGATGGGTCTCACAGATGTCATATTGGACAATAGACTTCTTCTCTTCTAAACAGCTCACTTTGAAATTTGATAAAGGATTAAATGTCTTATATTCTGTTATTTAAACATTTGCATCCAGAATGTTGGGTTGTGTGAGACACACTAAGAGACACCCCCTATCACCCTGTATTTTTTTGTCATTTTTATATCCCACCTCAAAGCGGTGATGTATTGTGATTGCCAGTGTTTGCGTGTCCACCCGTTCATTCGTCCGTTAGTATGTCCACCAAATATCTTTGCAACCATTGCAGATAGAGAGATGAAACAAAAAGCACAGTACTCAGGTGGCAAAGGGAATGAAAATGAGATAATGACCTTGACATTGAAAAAACTAGTTCAATATAAAATTTCAACTTTTGTACACTCAGGATAAGGATAAGACAGAAAGATGAGTAAGAAGGCCAGTGTAAGTGAGAGCATAAATCAAAGCTACTGCTTGGATCAACGACAGTATAGGTAAGACCACTAGCTTTGATCTTTGACCTATGCAAGTAGGTCAGGGTAAAATTTTCAATTCTGGGGTGTCGCGGCATGTTGCAGTTTGTGACTGCATTGGTTCTTGTTATTATTTGAGTTGAGTTAGAGCTCACCTGGCTCTACTTATGGGTAAAATAAGTAGAGCCAGGTGGCCTTAGGGATCCTTAAGAAGGTGCAGGCCACCTTCTTAAGGTGCCATATTGAGTGTATGGACAGCCTGTGACGCACAGATATGTGGCTGATGTGCTTGTGTCTGTGTTTTGCAGGTAGACAAAAGTATATAAAAGTAATGATGTGGATGTGTAACGTGCTTAAGAAAGTGTAGCCTTCTGACTGAAATACAAGTGGTGCAATACAAGTATTTTGCAGGGTGATTAGCGAGTATTGCACATGAGTACATGAACAGCCTGCGACGGACAAAGAATTGACTGATGCAGTATTTAATCCCATTGTAACACTGACAAAAACATTTTGAACAAAATTAATATCTTGACTTGTGTGTGTGTGTGTGTGTGTGTGTGTGTGTGTGTGTGTGTGTGTGTGTGTGTGTGTGTGTGTGTGTGTGTGTGTGTGTGTGTGTGTGTGTGTGTGTGTGTGTGTGTGTGTGTGTGTGTGTTTGCAGTACCATGAAGTAAAGACACAAAAAAACTCATGCACGCCTGGAAGTCCGTTTATTATGTCTAAGTGTGCAACAGTTGAGTTATTAAAAATTCTTGACAGAGGCTTATCTTTGGCTCTGATAATTCTTGTAAAAATACATAAAACAAATAAATACACAGTATCCAAAAGACAGGCATTGAGCATAGCATGTGGATAATCTAAAAGAAAAGCGATCCAGGACAAATTGGTGTACTGTACTTCTGACAGGGCTGAGAATCCTACTTGTCTGTCAAGCTTCAGTGCCACACCTACCCATAAAGCTTCAGTTCAGTAGTGTTTGTATAATCACAGAAAAAAAATGTCAAATCTGATAATGTTTTGGAAAGTTATAACAAACTCATCCTGGATATGCATGAAAATGTAGTACAGTCAGTTATTGTCAGCTGTTCTACTGGTCACATCTATCACATCTAACACTAAGGATGCAGGATAATGTGGATGCCTTTAGTTTGACAGGACCCAAAGGCACGACACCAGAGGAGAAGTTCTCATCTCCCCAACTATATATTTGAATAAGCTCACTTGAAAACCTCACGCTGTCACACTTTTAAACTCCGCCCACTACCTGTGAAATCAAGTGCCCAACCAATCACAGCACCCAACCAATCATGGCACATCTGCCAGAAGGAATCACATGAATAACATGGCGTAAGGCATAGGGCAGCAAGGCTTTTTTTTGCAGTTATGCCTTTCATCCACACGACAACACAGATATCCAGGATGAAAACGACGGAAAAACTGAAGTTTTTTGATGCTGTAACTGAAACTTTTTCTATCCCTGGGATGTTTCCTTGCGACGAGAACCGCTGTGACGTCTAGAGGGTGTCTCTACATGTGTCTCTACATGTAGAATGGATGGAGTTAAAACCAGCAATTTTCTGATGTATAACCAACGTCGAAGACAAGTTGATGAACATGCTTGACAGTTGGATATTTGTTCCTCTCTGTTTCTTTCTTTATGAGTCATAAAGTTTATATATTTATTTATTCATTCATTCATTCATTCATTCAAGTTCCTTGTCGATGGCAGTTTTGGGCCAGACCTGGACGCGCTGCCTGCTGGTGGGAGAACTCTGTCATGGACGTCGTCCTCCAGGAGGAACCTCGTGAATTTCCACGTTCTCGGAGTTGTTATGCTTATAAACGTGTTGATCAAAGCACTTATACGGCCACGTGTGGACATGGCCTGACCCAGGTAGTTCTTCGATTTGTGCCGCAAGTTTTGACAGCGATATAAGGCGGGTGTTTTCTAAAGCAGGGGAAATATTGTCCAAAAACAGAAATCACCTAAGACCTGCCACAATGGACAAAAATGTTTTTTAAATAAAAACCAATGATATGACCCAAGCATAAATCACTAGCTATACCTCAACGTTACAAAAGCACAATCATTGTCCATACCCCAACCCCAAACACCCTCCCCTCACTGTGCATGTTTACTGTGTTTTCATTTTCGTCCAAATGATCATTTTCCATACTGTCAGTGTGTGTGCATGTGTGTGTGCGTGTGTGTGTGTGTGTGTGTGTGTGTGTGTGTGTGTGTGTGTGTGTGTGTGTGTGTGTGTGTGTGTGTGTGTGTGTGTGTGTGTGTGTGTGTGTGTGTGTGTATACAGTATACAGTGCGCCCTCTGTCTTTACAGTTAATGCCTTCCAGGAGTCACACGCAATTGAGGAATCCACGATCAAGATCGCAATCGATTTAGCTTGTTATTTAAGGTAATTAAAACGTTTATAAACCCTCAACATACTGATATCAAACCACCTTCCATCTGTATTACCTTTTCCCACACATTTATCGACTGTTTGAAGCACTTTTGTGTCTCACGAAAGTCCGAGACTGACGGAACGAGCGCACTTCCAGATGCTGTCAGCCAGTAGAATGCACGTATGGTATCACGTGACTGCCAACCAAAAATCCTCGATGAGGTGGAGTTGCAATCGTTGATGCGCTATTGCGCCAGGGCGCATTGTACATGTGTGTTTTTATACACACACACACACACACAGTGTACTGCCATCACTAAAATATACATGTTTTGCATACTTCCTTATTTTGCTGACAGTTTTATTCATAGGCTTTCTGCACACTTCAAACAAATAACAACTGATATTTTAGCATCCAGTAGATATCATACTAGAGAAAATGAAGCCTCACGAAACTTCAAACTGCAGTGAACTGATTGGGATGAAAAGCTTCAATGCTTCATGTGGCTTCATCTGCCCATCACCAACTACACATGGACTTCCCAGTTAACATAATTTTAGAGTGTCATAACTGTTCCTGCAATTTTCATGTCACTTCATGACATTTGTTTTGCGCATACTGAGACTGCTGTTGGTAATTCTGATGTCCAAAGATAAACTGACACCTTTAGAGCTTGAATAAAAACCATCCATCTATCCATTTTCTTCTGCTGTGTCAGCCGCAGTGGGTCACGGGAAGCTGGAGCCTATCCCAGCTGGCATAGGGCGTGAGGCGGGGGACACTCAGGGCACGACGCCAGTGCACCGTGGAGCCACACAGACAGACAGACAAGCACGCACACACACACTCACTCCTACGGTCAATTTGGGATCGACAAATTAACCTGAAACCTTTAAGAATAAATAGCTATCTGGTCTGTTTGGGTAGAAGCAGAACAGATCTGACAGCCTAAAACTCTTTCATCAGTTTTATCTAATTCTACGCTTTATCACATGAAATTCAGAGAGCAGAAAGTGTGTGGATTTCCATGGCTCTGCTGGCACATTCCCTGAAGTATGCTGTCCAAGTCTGACAAATTTCATGTGTCTCTGCCTATGAAAAGATACAGATCATTTGAGTCTCACCATGATAAGTCTCTCTTGAACGGACTTTGACAGTTTCACATTCACACTTGAAATATACTGTAGACCTCTACAGATGAATAATGTGTTTGAAACATGAGTGCTGTTAATCCTTTTTTTCTCTATCTGAAGCCCAAACAGAACATATATTACACTTATGTGAGTTGTCTTCCAACTTCTATAAAATGCCTTTGGGTGAGCACATGTAAACATATTAATATGATAAAAAGGTCACATGACGTTTGGGCTTATTGTGCGTGGCACACTGTACCCTTTGACACATCCCCTTGACGAGACATAAAAAAGATATTTTCCCAACAGCTCCCTATCTCAATACACAAGAAGTATAGACCTTTTACTACCTAAAATTCTCCATGGGAACTTGGCTGGAAGCTTTGCTGGATTCTTGGGTTAGGCAATTCTAAATCATTTAATTTAGACTGATGTCTTTATGATTTGCAGGAGTGCAGCTTGGAAGCCGGGCTCCATCTTTTGCTAAATAAACAAAAATTTGTTCAGCTCAAATAAAATTTGATGAGGAGATAATTTTGCAAGCATACAGCATAAAGGCCTCTCTCATATGTAGGGGTGCTGTGCTCGTAGGATAAATCAACTGACAGTCTGGAGAGGTAGCGCAGCACACACGGATGAGATAATTGAGAGATAGATCTGGTCTCATCGAACAGACCACATTCCTCTTTGTATCTATGACAATAATCCAAAAGATTGATGGATAAAAATCTGTGTGATTAAAGGCTTTTTTGAATTTGAC
Organism: Antennarius striatus; assembly: GCF_040054535.1. NCBI lineage: Eukaryota > Metazoa > Chordata > Actinopteri > Lophiiformes > Antennariidae > Antennarius > Antennarius striatus. The sequence continues at coordinate 18,951,787 of NC_090786.1, read as the reverse complement.
GTAGATACCCAAGGGAACTGGTGTGTTTATGTTATTTTTTAGTAGATGGTCACCAGAATAGGGCTTAATTATTTCACAGTTGCAAAAAAAAAATTCCCTGGACCCATAACTTGGACCAGATCAGCCTCATCTCAACCTCATTACACAGAACACATATGTAGCTGTAAATATTTTATTGACATCCCTAGAGACCCAAGAGACTGATAACAAATAAGCAAACAGAAAAATGTCAAGCAACAATAAATCATTGCATTAGTTATTTACCTTGGGATTTGAAGAAAATTCCAATATTTCACTGTTAAGCCAGCATTTTTTGGCATGAACATGACAAAAATCAAAGCCTCTGGAGTAGCATCCATGAAATCCTGGAGCTGCTCCACTGAGAATGAATAGAAATGGTGGATTGTGCGTTGAGTGTTTGAGCTGTTGCTCTTAAATAGATTTGATGAATTTGACAGAACTTCAAGTACGTATTATGTAAAACCTGGGGAATTGTTGTGTTTGTTAGGTAAAGCAGTGATGAGTTGTTTTTGTCAATGAAGACTTCGAGGATTTTACAAATGTACATATTCTGCTTTTTCTTTGAGGACTTCAAAGGGGCCGAGTAAACAAACTGTTTTCTGTATTCCATTTATCATCTAATGCACATGTGTCAAACTGAAGGCTTGGGGACCAAATGTAGACCACCACATCATTTTATGTGGCCCACAAGAGCATAAAAGGTCAGAGTACCTAAAAATAAATAGCTCAAAAGTGTGCTTTGACCAAAAACTACTTTTTCCACAATGCAGTAATTAATCCCATTGTAACACTGAAAAAAACATTTTGAACAAAATTAATATCTTCACTTGTGGGTGTGTGTGTGTGTGTGTGTGTGTGTGTGTGTGTGTGTGTGTGTGTGTGTGTGTGTGTGTGTGTGTGTGTGTGTGTGTGTGTGTGTGTGTGTGTGTGTGTGTGTGTGTGTGTGTGTGTGCGTGTATATTGACACACATATAGGCTGGAACAACGTGCAATTAATGGAGAGAGATGTTGGAGTGAAGGGCAGCCACTAGGAGCAACTTGTGGGTTTCCTACCTTGATCAAGGGCACCTCGATAACGAGGAGGGGAACCGGCACCTCAACAGCTACTAGTTCACACTCCATACATTGGTCCATGCTGGTCTTGAACCAGCTACCACCAGTCCCCACGCTGAGTCTTTGTGGACTGAGATACTGGCACCTCAAGATGTTTGAATCCTCTCTAGCGGCTTTACTCTGACCTCTGACCAGATGTTTGGTCTCTGTCCACAGGTCATGATCAGAGGTGAGGTAGTGAACATAGCACATGTATTTCTGCTGATGCTGCTCCAAAATATTTGACTTTTGAACAAATTCTCAATATACTTAAAACTCATGAGTGGTTTGGGGCCTATTTTGAAGGGGACAGTTTTACTTTTCAAAATATATTAGAAACTCGCAGGTAGAACCAGAGATACGCTCTATTATACATTGGATGTGTTTAAAACAGCCAGTGCTTCCAGGCAGACGAAACAAACCCATCCACACTCTGCCAATAAAAATATGAAACACTGGCTTGTTCTTTATTTTATGTGGACATCTCATCTTGCAAGGCATCGGTCACCCTGAAAGGTGACGCTGATGAGTCGGGAGCACAGAGGCTCAAGAGAATGTTAATGTTCAAGTTAAAAAGTGACGTTTTAGTAGTGTGTTAATTTTTCAAGAGTGGCATGTGGGTTTCTGCGTTTGTTTTGCTGCAACAGTGTTAACTTTTATTTTTAATGTAGCCT